>NC_064862.1:42953595-43146095 GCF_024139225.1 Suncus etruscus | reverse complement strand
AATACCATACTTGCAATACTATCGCTTTGGCCTGGGGCATATCATTTTAATGTTCATTTTAATCAGTACTTCATATCCTTTTCTTTTGGATGTTTCTGACAATGATGATATATTGTGTCTTGGGAGATGAAGTTTTATAAAACTGCAAGTCATTTGGATCATTAGTTCGGAGTCTTCTTTTGGTGATAAGAAAAATCATTGTTTGAATTTGAAATTAATAGACATGCAAAGAAAATAGTACAGCTAATGAAGTTACTACCTAACATCAGTGTCTTGATTTTATTTCTTTGAATTAGTACAGAAACTTTTAAAGATTATATATTTCTGGTACTAATGAGAAGTACCAAATGAGAAAACATTGGAAAATGGAAGGAAGGAGAATTAAAAATATTCTGAAGCCAGGGACAGAACTCAGAGGATGAGGTCCAGGTTCATTTCCCTACACAGCATGGTCCCCCAGTACAGTCAGAAGCAATTAGGAGCAGCCCCCATAATTGAGTTGGGAGTAACCCCTGAGCAGAGCCAGGTCTAGCACCTTACCCCACCTCCAAATTTAATCTCTTAAGTGGTATACAAAAATGACTTTTTTTTTTTTTCATTTTTTGGCCACACCCAGTGAAGCTCGGGGGTTACTCGTGGCTACGCGCTCAGAAATCGCTTCTGTCTTGGAGGACCATATCGGACGCTGGGGAATCGAACCACGGTCCATCCTAGGTTAGCAAGGCAAACGCCCTACCGCTTGTCCTATCACTTGCACCACCGCTCCGGCCTGAAATTTTTTTTTTTTTTTTGGTTTTTGGGCCACATCCGGCGGTGCTCAGGGGTTACTCCTGGCTGTCTGCTCAGAAATAGCTCCTGGCAGGCACGGGGGACCATATGGGACACCGGGATTCGAACCAACCACCTTTGGTCCTGGATCGGCTGTTTGCAAGGCAAACACTGCTGTGCTATTTCTCCAGGCCCTGAATTATTATTATTTTTTTTTTTATAATTGATTTACTGGTGGTATGCAAGGTTGAGGCGATATCCCCACGATATCCACACAGCTATGAAGTCTGGCTTTTTGTTTTTAGTCATCTAATTTGGATATCATTTCTTTTCTTTTTCTTTTTTTTTTTTTTTGTGGTTTTTTGGGTCACACCCGGCAGTGCTCAGGGGCCACTCCTGGCTCCATGCTCAGAAATTGCTCCCGGCAGGCACGGGGGACCATATGGGAAGCCGGGATTCGAACCGATGACCTTCTGCATGAAAGGCAAACGCCTTACCTCCATGCTATCTCTCCGGCCCCGGATATCATTTCTAAACTATAAAGTGAAGATTACTATTAACTCCACATCATAAAATGGTTTTAGAGTCAAATGAATTGGTAAATGTGCAAAAACAGTTGTCTAGCACAAAATAAATAAATACCATTGATTATTAGTGTTATTATTAGAAATGGTGATAATTAGTATGAATAAAGGTTAGTCCATTGGATATTTGCTGTATGAAGTATGCTATATAAAATTGGAGGAAATAGGGGAAAGTTTTCTAATACAGTTTCTGAGATTCCATTTCTAAATTGTGTAATTTAGAGTTATACATAAATCAGAAGTTTAAACAGAGATGTTCAGTGCAGAAGCACTTGCCATGCATATGTGGTCCTGGATTTGATCCCTATGCCCATACCACTGTCATGACAAACACAATAATTAAAAAGAAATAATAACAAGCAATATAATGGGTGTGTAATGAAAGATTGAGAAGATAAAAAGTGTCATTAATTTGTAGGATGCTTTGGAAAAAATTTTCTAAGAAAGTTGGGCACTGAGACTACCTGCACTATACATGGACAGAAGTAATAACACTGTTCCAAACAGAAATGAATTTCTTTTATGCTCCTCTTTATTATTTCTCTATTAAATTATTTCAATTAGTTTAGTATTGAAATTGAATTAGAATGGTAGATTTTTTTTTTTTTTTTTTGGTTTTTGGGTCACACCCGGCATTGCTCAGGGGTTAATCCCGGCTGTCTGCTCAGAAATAGCTCCTGGCAGGCACGGGGGACCATATGGGACACCGGGATTCGAACCAACCACCTTTGGTCCTGGATCGGCTGCTTGCAAGGCAAATTCCGCTGTGCTATCTCTCTGGGCCCA
Source organism: Suncus etruscus (assembly GCF_024139225.1). Lineage (NCBI taxonomy): Eukaryota > Metazoa > Chordata > Mammalia > Eulipotyphla > Soricidae > Suncus > Suncus etruscus. Next base: position 43,143,957 of record NC_064862.1, on the reverse strand, counting down.
GAATGGTAGATTTTTTTACCTTGCTTTTTACTTACAGTGTAACCAGTGACATATAGCTAACTTACACTTGATAATTGTTGATGGAAAAAAGAATAAGACTAGAACAAAGAGTATATCTCCGTTGTCACAAGACAGGATATCCTCTCTCATTACTAAATAATATTTTGTAGTGTACATATATAACAAATCTTTTATTCATTATTCACTGATGATCATTTAAATTGATTTATAGCTTAGCTATTTTGAATATATATATGTATATATACATACATACATATATATTTTGGGGGGGCACAACCTGGTGGCACTCGGGTTATTCCTGGCTCTGCATTCAGAAATCACTCCTGGCAGCCTCAGGGGACCATATGGGATGCCAGGGATTGAAACCAGGACAAACATGTGCAAGGCAAATGCCCTACCCATTGTACTATCGCTCCAGCGTCTATTTTGAATAATATTGTGCTAAACATGGGAGCCCATTTTTAAATTTGAAATCTGGATTTCAGTTCCTCTGTTGACTATAACTGGATTTATTATGGTAGATAACAAATCATATGGTAGCTGTGCTCTTAATTTTTGAGGAATCTCCATATAATTTTTCATAGTGGCTAGGTCAAATTACTTTCCTTCCAACCATGCAAATGGGTTTTCTTTTCACCACATCGTTTTGAGCACCTGTTGTCTCAGATCTTCACAATAGTCATTCTAATAGGTTTGAGGTTATAACTTTAGCATTATGTTACCTTTGTTAAGTCAGTAAGAAATACAAGGACTTTTTGAAATCAGACCTGTAAAATGTCAAACATATAAAAAGAGTGAAATGCTAACTACTCAGGAATATACAGTAGTGACTATATTTAGAATATAGACTTCCAATAGTAATAAATAAGTCACAATGTTCTAATGTACAGGATAATGAAAATAGAAATGCCATTGCTCTATTAATAAATGTAATATGATAGCTATTGTTGCAGTGCATTCAAATTATAATATATAAACTTATAATAACACGTACAACTTAAGTTCATACACTGAAGTTTGGGGGCATTGGTGGCAAGAAAGTTACACTGGTGAAGGGCGGTGTACATTTTATGACCAAAACCCAACTTCGAATGTGTTTGTAGCCATGGTACTCAAATAAAGAAATTAGTAAAAAAAATTTTTTTTTTTTTTTTTTTTTTTTTTTGGTTTTTGGGTCACACCCGGCCGTGCTCAGGGGTTACTCCTGGCTGTCTGCTCAGAAATAGCTCCTGGCAGGCACGGGGGACCATATGGGACACCCAGATTCGAACCAATCACCTTTGGTCCTGGATCGGCTGCTTGCAAGGCAAACGCCACTGTGCTATCTCTCCGGGCCCGTAAAAAAAAAAAAAATTCAATAAAAATAAATTAGCTGATTTTAAGAACAGGATGTAAATCCTTGGTTTCTAAAGCTCTTTTTTTTTTTTTTTTTGGGCCACACCCTGCGGTGCTCGGGTGACTCCTGGCTGTCTGCTCAGAAATAGCTCCTGGCAGGCTAACCTACCACCTTTGGTCCTGGATCAGCTGCTTGCAAGGCAAACACTGCTGTGCTATCTCTCTGGGCCCTCTAAAGCTCATTTTTACAAGAGCATATATGGAGGAGGAAACATTATGACACGATGATTTGCTAAATAGTTCTCCAGGTTAACATGTTCATATTGGCATGTCCCTCTAATGGCTTATACTTGAATGTGACTTAGTAAATTGCAGTGCCTAAGTCAGTGTATTAAAACTAATGTTGGTATCATAAGAACATTGGTGGAGAGTCTTGGGCATATTGATTGGTGGAGAGGTATTATAACTGTACATCAAAACCATAAATGTCAATGCTATTGTAAATATGGGGCCTGACTTATAATATCTAAAACTGATTATTATTATTATTATTATTATTATTTTGGTTCACAACTGGTGGCGCTCAGGGGTTAGTCCTGGCTCTGCACTCAGAAATTGCTCCTGGCAGGCTGGGGGAACCATATGGAATGCCAGGAACTGAACCAGGGTCGTCTTAGGTTGGTTGCATGCAAGGCAAATGCCCTACCACTGTGCCATGGCTCTGGCCCCCAGATAATGTATTTTTATTTTATTTTATTTTTTTTGGTTTTGGGTTATACCCGGCAGTGCTCAGGGGTTACTTTTGGCTCTAGTTCAGAAATCGCTCCTGGCAGGCTTGGGGGACCATATGGGATGCCAGGATTTGAACCAATGACCTTCTGCATGAAAGGCAAACGTCTTACCTTCATGCTATCTCTCCGGCTCCAGATAATGTATTTTTTTAATTAGAGTTGGTTCTTACCATTTGCATTAGTTGAGTTTTATGACTATTTTACATTGCAAGCATTTGATAATATGATGCAATTATTGCAGTTGTTTCAAGCATTGTAAAAGATAGAGGAATTCCTGAAGTCAATAGAAGATTTGCCAAAAACACTTCAAACTCAAGATAATGTATGCATTTATGCATGCATAATCTTTATGAAATATTGTGTTTTAGATACAGTTGTAAGGACTTTACTTGTATTCATTTCTACCTCATTACAGTCTATATAAGCATTCTGGCCCCAGAGTACAAGCATTTCAATGCAATACTGCTGCTACTTAGATCATCTGATAATTCATCTATGATAGGAAATTAGAAAGAAGACTGTCCTTGAACAGAGATTTCCAAAAAATAATTCTTGTGACAAATGGATAAAAACTGTCATGAAGTCACAAACTGTTCTTAGGATCGATTGTAGGCTCTGGGGTCATATCACCTGAGCTTTATTGCACTAGCTTCTTGACTTTGTCCAGATTACTCATTATTTCTGAGTCAGTTTCCTCATCTATAAAGTACAACAATAAATAGTTTTATACTGATAGCTTTATAATGTAAATTCTATGATTCAACCCTGGCAAATAGAATGTTCTCAATAAACATTAATAGTTTCTATAATTATTTGGAAAAATGACCCCTTTTTATTGTATTCCAAAAGTCAAACTTGAATGTCCTCTGCTGATTTCCAGTATTGTTTGAATCATTCATGATAAAAACTGTCCCCCACTTATTTAATATTTAGCCTTTTAAAAGTTAGAGTACAGTTATAGTGGATGACAAAAATAAAGTAAAGATTAGAGTAGACTTGCTTTCATTTTATTTTTTAGGGTACAACCTAAAAAACAAACTATATAGTCAATTTACAATGAAATTCAAATTACTGTTATAGTCAGTTTTCTGTTGCTTTAGCATATTATTTTGTGTGCTTCATGTGGGGTGTAACCCAGTGGTGTTCTAGACAACCCAAACTGTGCTAGGGTGTTGCTCCCAGTATTGCTTTGAGGAATGATATGGTGCTGCTATTGAATCAGGCCCTCCCATTTGCAACACAAACTTCTTAGCCCTTTGAGCTGTCTTTTTTACCCTTGACATTTTATTATTTTCCCCTCTGAAATGAACTTTTTGTAGTAGAGAACTTCTTTTGTAGGGAATGAAATAATGCTTGTAAAGGGAAAGGCATAAAGTGAATACCTCGTACTTGTTAAAAACTCTTGATTTGTTGTTATTTGTATTAGGTATTTGCTTTGTGTACTTGGTTTGTAAACATTAAGCATCTATTTTTATTCAGACTCAATGAAGAGTAGATACACGAATATGAATATGAGTTGAACATGGTCTCCCCAACTACTTTTCCTTCCTACTCTCATTCTTACACACTCTCACTTTCTCATACAGTCTGTTTCTAACTCATACTTTTCATTTTTTCTCTCTCACTTTTATTTATTTATTTATTTATTTATTTATTTATTTATTTATTTATTTATTTATTTATTTATTTATTTTGGTTTTTGGGTCACACCCAGCAGCGCTCGGGGGTTACTCCTGGCTCCATGCTCAGAAATCACTCCTGGCAGGCTCAGGGACCATATGGGATGCCGGGATTCAAACCAATGACCTTCTGCATGAAAGGCAAACGCCTTACCTCCATGCTCTCTCACTTTTTAACCACTCCTGGTTCTCTCTTTCACTCTCTCTCTCTCCTTGACCTCTTATACACTCTTCCTCTCATGCATTCACTTTGAACTCACAGTCAAGTTGAATGATCAGAGCTACAAAATACAAATGATTATAGTACTATATGCTATAAGAATAACTGTTTTGTAAAGTTCTCATCTGCCTTGTATAAGTGAGACTATCGGTTTAATCCCTTGCACTGCAAAATAAAATATGAGCATGGTAGAGGAAATGTTTGCCTTTGCTTAGGGGTGTTTAAAAGATTTAACAAAGAAAATCATATCAGGACTGAATCCAAAGCTAGTTTACCTTATGAGGTGTAAATGGAAGTAATTATGGACTGTGCAAATATGGAGGCTTTGACTGCACAGGTTTAGTAGTATGGGTGTGATCCTGAAGTTATATTGAATCATGAAAGTTTTATTTGTATTTAATGCAGACTTATTGAGATACTTCCTTTGCATGGAGTAAAATTCATCATGAGAAATTACTTGTGTTAATGTCTTAAAATTTATTTATTTATTTATTTATTTATTTATTTATTTATTTATTTATTTATTTAGGTTTTTCAGCCACATCCAGCTGTGTTCAGGGGATATCCCTGGCTCTGTGATCAGAAATTACTCCTGGCAGTGCTCATGACCATATGGGATGTCAAGGATTAAACTTGGGCTGGCCACATGCAAGGCAAATGACCAACCTATTATACTATTGCTCTGGCCCCAAGGATGAATAAGTTTTGACAAATCTATTTAATCCTGCAACCACTATTATTATAAAAATTTGCCCTCAAAGTTCTCTTTATTGATAGAGGCCTCCCAAGTAATTGGTGTTCATGAAATCCAGGGGGTACTCGTCAAGTTTTGGCCATCCTGGATGTCATTCAGGAAGGGTTTAAGGATGTGGTTTCAGAGATACTTGAGTCACTCCAGGGCCACACTTGGTGGTTATCTAGGTTCTCTTGGGCAGTATCTGAAGGTGCTTGTGGGAGGTCTGTGGTGCTGGGAATCAAATCTGGTCAGGAACATGCTAGGCATGTGCCCTTACTGCTAGACTATTTCCCAGTCTGTGTTTCTCCACCCCCTGATTTCTGTGCCTTTTCCAGGTTAACAGTATACCACTTCTTATGTCATTTTTCTCATTAAGTATAGTGGTTTTGGGATTCAGAGATTTACAATATAAAAGGATGCCATACAACTGGAAGATGTCCTTCAATAATGGAGGTGTATGTGTTGTAGAAAAGAAGTAGGCCGCTTTAAGTATATTTAGAAGGATTATAATTTAGGTGTGATGTTCTGAAATCAGAAGTCAGGTGTAGTGTTAGAAGAAGGGAAAAAAGGGAATGTCAAAGTATTCAGATAAATTCCCAACAATGAGCTTTATTTGAAAGGCAGGATTTAAGTTAGAAGGCACAGTAATTTGAAAAAAACAGAAAAAGAAAAAGAAGATAGTAGTTAGAAGCCATTTCATTTTGTAGCCAAAGCTTCAGTAAAGCACTCATATCATATTGTCATAGTTAAAATATAAGCATTTAAGTAAATATATGACTATATTTGATTGAAATGATTTATGGCAATATGTTATTGATTTTTTTTTTTTTTGGTGTGGTTTTTGGGTCGCACCCGGCAGCGCTCAGGGGTTATTTCTGGCTCCAGCTCAGAAATTGCTCCTGGCAGGCAGGGGGGACTATATGGGGTGCCGGGATTCAAACCGATGACCTCCTGTCCCTATATGTTATTGATTTGAGATTTTCTATAATCATTCAGTAGAAAAGCATTCTGTAGTTAGAGCTACATGTTAGGACCTAACATTTGGGAAGAAAACATGGTTGTTGTTTTTATTTTGTGGTGCTAGGGATAAAACCCAGGACTTTCTACATGCAAGGTATGAATTCTGCCTCTTAACCATATCCCTGCCCAAGGTCTGGTAAACTCTTCCAGACTTCTGATTCTACCTGTTTTATATCAGTAAATATTTCTTGCCCCTAGAAATAACCTATGTTGTGATATATAGAAATATTCATACTAAATGTTAAGCTATACTTGTGATATGTCTTAAGAACTTTGTGTGATAGTATGGAGGTAAGGTGTTTGCTTTTCATGCAGAAGGTCATTGAGTCGAATCCCCGCATCCCATATGGTCCCCCGAGCTTACCAGGAGGGATTTCTGAGCATAGAGACAGAAGTAACCCCTGAGCGCTCCCGGGTGTGACCAAAAACCAAAAACCAAAAACCAAAATAAATAAATAAATAAAATAAAATAAAGAACTTCGTGCATGTTTTCATGCACTAAATATTCTCTACAGGTTATGATACATGTGGTGCAACATAAAATCTTAAAATAGAATTAATTCTTCATTGCTCTACCAATTGTGCTGACTATTGCGCTTTATTATTCTTTATTATTTTTTACTTTATTTAAACACCATAGTTTACAAATTTGTTCCTAACATAGTTGTTTTGGGTATTTAATGTTCCAATACCAATTTCACCACCAGTGTGATATTCCTTAACCATTGTCTCCAATAACGCCCAACCAAACCTTAACAGGCAGAAAATAATGTATTTTATGTTGCTTGTTGCAACAAAACAGCTGGTGGAATCATCAAAAAATAACTCAGTAAAAGTACTTAAGTAAAATTGTTATATCTCACAAGGGGGTCATTAAAGTTATTGAGGGTTTACTCAGTTGTTTATTATTAGTTGAGGCTTTTGTGCTGTTGTTTTTTGTTTATTTGCAGTTATTCATTGAGCTTATTTTGCTTCTATTGTACATTTCCTTCTAATTTGTTGTGCTTCTACTGGGCTGTCAATATTGTGGAATTTGGAGGTGTGGCAGTGAACAGGCGGTACACTGCAGGAACTCCAGGGCTGATGAATATCAGCAGTTTGTGTGGTTCACCTTGCATCTCTTCTGGGACTAGTTCATTATCTGTGAAGCTGGGCTGTGGTTTCAGGACTGTGGGATGTGGGCGTGGCTCTGAAGATTGTGTTTTAAATTGCAAAGGAAGATAGTAAATGAACAATTACAATTATATAATTTATACAATTATAAAAACATCCCATCTTTAATTTTCCTATAGTTCTGCTCCTTGAGAAGATAGAACATAATGATATCTACAACAAAACATTGAAGATCACAGATTTTGGGTTAGCTCGAGAATGGCACAGGACCACCAAAATGAGTGCAGCAGGCACGTATGCCTGGATGGCCCCGGAAGTAATCAAATCTTCCTTGTTTTCTAAGGGAAGCGACATCTGGAGGTATGCACCTTGCTTTTTAACTTTAGTAGATGCTTGTAAAAACTACTTGCTATATAATTCATCCAAAGTCCCAATTCCTCTAATCACGTAGAGTGAAGTTAGAGGCCTTTTTGAGGAAGATTTTATTGTTTTGAGTCATGCTAGTTGGTAATAACAATAGGAAAGGTAGCAAGGTTTTTATTGTCATTTCACTTTCAGTTAATAGAACCTTTTAACCAGATCTGAAGTTTGTCAAAACTGGTTATAATCTGAGTTAAGTTAAGGCACAGTTTTGTAAGGTCAGCCAATAACATAAAAGTAGGTTTTCAACTTTTGGTCAAATTTTGATTTCTTCAGAGTCACAGATGAAATACTAACATAGAAAGGAGTTTGAGGAAAAATTTAGATTATTTATTCACTGTGCCAATTTTCTTATATAAATATGACAGCTTTTAGATCATTTATTCACTGTGCCAATTTTCTTATATAAATATGACAGCTTCAGGTTTGAGGATAGGGAATAAGATACAGCTTGGATCTCAGTTTACTGTATTTTCCATTCAGCTCTATCTCAGAGGAAGAAGTTGTAATCAATATTCATCGGTGTTTAATAGTTACAGTGTACTCAGGAGTTTACTTGCTGTTGGCTAGTTCTCATAAAATTCTGTGTAGCTGATTACAGGTTTTAAGCAGATTACCAAGAGAGGGTATAGAAAAGCAAACTGGGCACTTGTTTCACATACAATGTACATAAGTTTGATCACCCAAACTTGCTAGGAGTGATTTCTAAGGAGTAATACCTGACCACCACTGGGTGTGGCCCAAAAATCCAAATAATGAAGTTCTAGATTTGGGCCAGAGTGTTAATTCAGTAAGACATATTTGCCTCGCATGCAGCTAGCCTAGATTCAATTCCCAGCACCCAATATGGTCCCTGAATACTACCTGGTGTGGTAGTATTTAGTTTTTACAAAAGTAAAAAATAGCAAACAAACAAGATAAAAGTTATAGAATTTTGTTGTTTTCAGGGGCTTTATGGGGCTATAAATTATAATCATGCACTTTCCCATTTAAGCTGTAGAAACTCAATCATTTTAGTTACATAGTCATCACTAAAATCATTTAGAATATTTCTTTTCATTTTTTAGACCACATCCAGTGATGCTTAGGGGTTCATCTTGGCTCTGCATTCTGGGATCACTCCTGGAGAATTTGGAGGACCCCAAAGAATGCCAGGGATAGAGCCCTTGTAAGCCATATTCCCATATTCAAGGCAAGCACCTTGAGCCAGAGAGATAGTACAGTGGTAGGGCATTTGCCTTGCATGCGGATGACCCGGGACGGACCTGGTTTGATTCAGGCATCCCATATGGTTTCCCAGCCTGCTAGGGGCAATTTCTGAGTGCAGAGCCACGAGTAACCCCTGAGTACCGCTCGGTGTGGCCCAAAAACCAACCAATCAATCAATCAATCAATCAAGCAAGCAAGTTTAAAAAAAAAAAAAAGGTGAGCACACTGCCCTCTGTACTACCTCTCTGTCACCAATTTTATTATATTTTTTGTACTCTAAAGAGATTCTGTGTTCCTTAACCATCATCCCAAACTACTCATCCCTACTAGATCAAGGCAATTACAGATTATCTTTTATTATCTTTTGGTTTGCTTATTCTGATATTTTATTTGAAAGGAATCATTTATGATATGGCTTCTTTTTTTTATTTGTTTTGTTTTGGTTTTTGGTTTTTGGTTTTTGGGTCACACTTGGCAGTGCTCAGGACCATATGGGACGCCGGAATTCGAACCAACTACCTTAGGTCCTGGGTCGGCTGCTGGCAAGGCAAACACCGCTGTGCAATCTCTCCGGCCCCTATGATATGGTTTCTTTTTGACTGTTTTTATTTTATTTTATTTTATTTTATTTTAAACTTATTGTTATTTTGTTCATACACAGTGGTGCTCAGGTATTATTTTGAGGGGTTATCCCCCAAAAGTGCTGGGGGTGTGGCATGGGGTATTGAAGATCAAAACTGAACCTTCTAGGGAAGGTAAATCATGTACAAACCATGGAGCTATCTCTCATGCCTCCGTTTTAATTCTATTTTATTTCATTTTAAATAATTGATTGCTTAAGAGTGGCACCAAGATCAAATCTAGGACATCATACATTCAAGGCAAGTCCTTGTGCTATATTCCTGATCCTATCTATTTTATTTTATTTATTGGTTTTTAAATTTTTATTGTTATTTTAATTATTACTTTTTTCTTTTAATTTTATTTATTAGCTTCTGCCGGACGTGGTCAGGTGTTACTCCTGGCTCTGTGCTCAGAAATCACTCCTGGGTGCTCGCTTCGGCAGCACATATACTAAAATTGGAACGATACAGAGAAGATTAGCATGGCCCCTGCGCAAGGATGACACACAAATTCGTGAAGCGTTCCATATTTTTTGACTGCAGCGCGGGCCCTTTAATAAAGCTAAGACATGCCTTTGGGCAAAAAAAAAAAAAAAAAAAAAAAAAAGAAAGAAAGAAAGAAAAGAAAAGAAAAAAAAAGAAAAGAAAAAGAAAAGATATCACTCCTGGCAGGCTTGGGGGAACCATATGGGATGCTGGTGATTGAATCCTGGTCAGGTGCATGCAAGGCAAACACCCTACCCACTGTGTTATTGCCTATTGCTCCAGCCCCTTTATTTTTATTTATTTATTTATTTATTTATTTATTTATTTATTTATTTATTTATTTATTTATTTATTTATTTATTTATTGTGTTTTTTGGGTCACACCCGGCAGTGCTCAGGAGTTATTCCTGGCTCCAGGCTCAGAAACTGCTCCTGGCAGGGACGGGATTCAAACCGATGACCTCCTGCATGAAGGGCAAATGCCTTACCTCCATATGCTATCTCCGCCCCCCCCCCCTTAGTTTATTTTAATTGGCATTCTATTTTTTAAAGTTTATGCTATAAAATACATATAGCATTATTTTTTTTTAATATATTGAGAACATTGTGAAAATTACTACAAGGAATGGCAAGGAACATTTTGTTTTTCTGCTTATTATTTGAGAGACTCTTAGTTTTTTTTCCCCCTGGGTTATTCTGAATAATGTTATTTATGAACAAATTTTTGTTATGACATTTGTTTGCTGTTCTCTTGAGTATATGTCTTGATGTAAAATTGCTGAGTCATATGGTATTATAGAATTAATCATTTGAAGAACTTCAGTTTTTCCCCCAATGCAATTGTAGTTTTTATTCCTACTAACAGTTGCACTGGGTCTTAATTTCTCCACATTCTCACTAGTACTTATATGACATTTTGATTCTTCTTGCCATCTTAGTTGTTGTGAAGTGGGCCTCACTGTAAAATTTCAGGCTTTTTTTGTTTACACTTACTTATTTATTTTATTTGTGGTTGGGGCCACACCTGGCAGTGCATAGGGCTTACTCTTGGCTCTGGGTTCAGAGATCACTTCTGGCAGTGCTCAGGGTTCTATATGCCGTGCTAGGGTTCAAACCTGGGTCAAATGTGTGCAATGCAAGTCTCCTTCCTGCTGTGCTATTATTCTGGTTCTGTTTATGTATTTTTTTTTTAAAGTAAGAGAAATCTAGGGCTTAGAAAAGAAAGGTTATTTGCTAAAACCCTTATCTGCTAATGGGTAGAATCCAGATATCTGACTTCCAAGTTCATGATCAACAGAAAATATTTCCCTCTTTAATCATTGGATAAATCAGTCGTCTAAAGTAGATATTTTCTCAGATTTGTACATCAAGTTAGTGGCAGAGTTCTTGTTCCTTTGAGTTCCAGAAAATCTCTTTAAATCCTTTGTATTCAAAGTATATTATGCAATTATTCTACTTATGACTTTTAAAAGACTTGTTAATCTGTGTCAGGAGCATCAAAAGTTCCACAGTATCTTAGGTTCATTGTGAAAAAACACAAATAAAACAGAAATAAAACCCCACAAAAACTCCTCCCTTACTAAATGAATTAAAGTGAGTCTTCATTTGCATCCATTCATCATCTCTCAAAATCAATTTATTTTTAGTTTTTATTTTAATGAACTTCATGATCTGAAGATATGATTATGTTATATATCTATGCTGTAGAAAATACTTTAATAATACTCAAATAGAAAATAAGTTCATTCCAGAAATATTGCTTTACAGTGTAGTCCCATGTATTTATACTAGCAGCATGTGGACTCTTCATTCACTCTCCCTTCCTTTCTCACTAATTCTTACATTATAAATTCACTTCCATATTTCTATTTAATTTGACAGTATCTCTTTTGCTTATAACCAACTTCACAAAGCAAAAGGTAGAATATTTAAAAAATATGCTGAGCTTTGTAAAATTAGTAAAGAAGAGACTTGAAGCCTAGCCTGAGATCCTACCACATCCCTTAGTCATAAGGAAACTTGTTCTTATGAAAGGGTCTATTTGAAACAACATGTAGTTTCAAAGAACATGAAAATAAATAGGGATTGAAGGCATAATGCAACAGGTAGGGTGCTTGCCTTAAATGTAGCAGACCAGGGTTTGATCCTTAAGGAACTCCAGGACTAATTCCTGAGTGCAGAGCCAGAAGTAAGCCATGAGAATCACCATTATGGCCTCATAACAAAAACAAAATGATTTTCACTTTAGAAATATTTCTGTTAAACTTTTTTTTTTTTTTTTTTTTTTTAAATTTTTGGGCCACACCTGGCGTTGCTCAGGGGTTACTCCTGGCTGTCTGCTCAGAAATAGCTCCTAGCAGGCACAGGGGACCATATGGGACACCCGGATTCGAACCACCTTTGGTCCTGGATCGGCTGCTTGCAAGGCAAACGCCGCTGTGCTATCTCTCCGGGACTGACATCTTCTAATTCTAAGTAAAAAAAAAAAATCACAGAGTAACCTTAGTGTATTCTCTGTCTCTGTCTCTCTCTGTCTCTCTGTCTCTCTCTTGGTTGTTGAGTTTTGGACCACATGGGGGTAGGGCTCAGGATTTGAACCAGGGTCTGCCCTGTGTTGTCCGTGTGCATGACAAATGCTTTAAGGTTGTGCTATTGCTCCGGCCCCATTTTTATTCATACAATTTGAGTGTATCTTCTACTTAAGAAAAGATAAAGGAAAAATGAAGACATAACTCATTATACACAGAGTAAATGCATTTTGTGTACAAGTCTTATTCTGTATTTCTTTGCATTACCTTGAATTGGGGAAACAGTGTGGTTTGGATGTTTAAAGACATTTAGTCTTCCAATTCTAATTTAAAAAAATCTAAATTAAATCTAAATTAAATTAAATCTAATTTAAAAAGAGTACTCTTTCTGTATCCTCTCTTGCCTCTCTCTCTTTTTCTTTCTCTCACTCTCTTTTTTTCTGTTGAGTTTTGGACCACATGGGTTGTAGGACTCAGGGTCTGGCTTTGTACTTTGAACCATATGTGGTGCCTGGGATCTAATCTTGGTCTGATGCATAGAAGGCAAGTAGCCTACCCAGTACCATCACTTTAGCCTCTATTTTTTCCATTCTTGAGTGTCTTATTACATTTGCATTTGAAGACCTGAAGCAGCAGGCAACCTGTATTACATCCACTGATACTGAAGAGTGTGGATAATAGAGGCTTATAGTTTAAAAACAATAACAAAACAAACCCAACAACTCTTAGGCTCTACCTGCTGGAGTGTATGGTTTAAGGAAAGCTGGGGCTGAATTTCCCTCTCCTCTCCCTTCTAGCATAGACAGGAGTGACCCTTGAGTTCTGGATTCTTGCTGGTGTGGCTCCTAAACTGAAAACAGATAAATAAAAAAACTAAAGTTCTCATTTCACTTCAATGTTTATTTTTATAAATGAAGATGTTATATCCACCAGCAGGAGAATATTTGCATTAACTAAGTTTCTCCATTACTGTTAACAAACATGGCAGAAACTTTGGTAACAACACATCTAAAGTAACAAGAAATGGTTGGAAACATAAACAATTAAAATGATTTTAAAAATATTTAAACATTTAAAAAATTTTAAAAATGTACAAAATAAATATTTTAAATAACTTTTATTTGTTTTTGGCTTTTGGGCCACACCCAGTGGCTCTCAGGGGCTACTCCTGGCTCTGTACTCAGGAATTACATCCAACAGGCTCTGGGGACCATATGAGATGCCTGGGATTGAACCCAGGTCAGTCCTGGGACTGCCTCATGCAAGGCAAATGCCCTATCCACTGTGCTGTTACTCTGGCCCTGGATTTTTAAATATTTTTTAATTGAATTACTGATATACACAGTTATAAACTTGTTTGTAATTGAATTTCAGTTGAATTTAGTTTCAAGATTTATTCCGTTACCACACATTTCATACCACTAGTGTCCCCAGTTGCCCTGCTCCCCTCTCCTCTTGCCTTTCACCTACCTCTGTTTTGCAGTACTGTGCTGAAGGGGTATCATGCATATTACTTTAAATATTTTTAGCATCCATTTCTTGCCCAGAGTGATCATTCCCAGCTAAAAATAAAGATATTTTAAAAGATAAAAGTATAAGGTGCTGAAGTGATAGCACAGCGGTAAGGCATTTGCCTTGCACATGGGCAGCACAGGACAAACCCCAGTTCGAATGCCGGCATCCCATATAGTCTCCCGAGCCTGCCAGGAGCGACTTCTGAGTGCAGAGCCAGGAGTAAACACTGAGCAATGCCAGGTGTGGCCCAAAAACCAAAAAGAAAAAAAAAAGATAAAAGTATAAAATATTTTTTTTTTTTTTTTTTGGTTTTTGGGTCACACCCGGCAGTGCTCAGGGGTTACTCCTGGCTCTATGCTCAGAAATCGCTCCTGGCAGGCACGGGGGACCATATGGGACGCCGGGATTTGAACCACGGACCTTCTGCATGAAAGGCAAACACCTTACCTCCATGCTATCTCTCCGGCCCCTAAAAGTATAAAATATTTTAAGAATATTTTTAGTGGTTTATTAAGATCAGATATGTAAACATATCTAACCATTGTTCATTAGATCTAGAGATATTTATTTCATATAAAAAGGTATGACTAGAAAGCTAAACAATTAAAAGATTAATTAGGGACCTAATATCAGGCACTTCTTGAACTTGAGTGATCCAGCTTCAATACTAGGCTCTGTATGTTACTGTGTGATCTTTAAGTCAGAAGCAGGAGTAAAAGTAAAAAACTGCTGGGTGTGGCCCAAAACAAAACAATAACGATAGAATTGGTTCTTTGAGTGCTGTGAGCTGAAGTTCATGCTTTGCATGCAGAAGACCTGTTGTAAATCACAGGAGCACCTCCAGGTGTGGTCCAAAAACTCCCCCCCAAATTCATTAATGTGTGAAGTGCTTTCAGTGAACCTAAGAATTCAATTCTCAGTACCTACCCACCTCATCACCAGCAAGTGTGGTCCTGATCACTGCAATCAAGTATAAAGCCTGCAGTAAACCACCACATTGAAGGAAGGGAAAGAAGTGAAATCTTCTCTTAGTCTTGGAGTACGTACCATGAATTGTCTCAAGTTTAGACTATAGTTTTAACAGTTTCTAAGAGGTTTTAACTAGGTGTTGAAAATGAGATGGAGACCAGGAAATAGTATAGAGATTGGGGCACCTACTTTGCATGATTATGACCCATGTGTGATTTCCAGAACCACAAGTCTCCACATCACTGTTGGTTCTCAGTCCTGAAGGCATCTGATTACCAGCTGGTGTGAACCTCGAGGTTTTTGAGACTGGAGCATTACATCTCTGGCAGGACACACTCAGATTCATGCATTGAAATGCTAGGCTGTTCAGTAAGAATTGCCTGTTGGGGTTCCTAGACAGGCCTAAGCAATTGCTTGTGAGTCACCCCCCACAAAAAAAGAAAAATGAGATGGAGAAAAATTAAAACAACTGCATTTTCTTTAGAGTGCATAGATGGTTTTTAAAAAGGATAGAACTAAAGGCAGCAACAATGAAATAAAGAGGCCTAAATTTTAACGATCTAAACTTAAAATGGGCCTGTTATACTGGCAGGCTGGGGGAAAGGTAGGGAGTGTTTGGGATCACTTGGGGACTGTTGGTGGAGGGCGGTTGACAGTGATGGTGGAATTGACCCTGATTCATTGTATGTCTGAAACCCATCTATGAAGGGCTTTGAAAATCACAATGGTTTTAATAAAGTTAAATTAAAAAAAATGTGATGATTGTAGGTTTTCTAAGTATTTTAAGTATTTGTTGTTAATAGGATTTCCTCTACTTTTAGTAGTTTTAATTTCTACAAAGAGTGCATAAATGTTTGCCAGCCTTTATCTCTCTATCATTTTTTTTTTTTTTGGAAAGAGAATGTTCTAATTAGGTGCAGGAAATGGCTCTTGTACATATATCCCACCAATTGTGTCATAAAGAAAAGCCATACTTTCACTTAACTTCATGGAAACTTTGCTTTCTAGCTATGGAGTGCTGCTGTGGGAACTGCTGACTGGGGAAGTCCCCTATAGAGGCATCGATGGCCTTGCTGTGGCTTATGGGGTAGCTGTCAATAAACTCACGTTGCCTATTCCATCCACCTGTCCGGAGCCTTTTGCCAAGCTTATGAAAGGTATTTGTGCACATTTATTTATTTATTTATTTATTTATTTATTTATTTATTTATTTATTTATTTATTTAGTGGTTTTTGGGTCACACCCAGCAGTGCTCAGGGGTTATTCCTGGCTCCAGGCTCAGAAATTGCTCCTGGCAGGCACGGGGGACCATATGGGATTCCGGGATTCGAACCAATGACCTCCTGCATGAAAGGCAAACGCCTTACCTCCATGCTATCTCTCCAGCCCGCACTTTTATTTTTGTGTTTGTGAGAGCATGGGAACTTTACTGTTAGTACATTTGTTTTTTCCAACAAAAGAGCAATTTCTGGGGCCAGAGTGATAGCATAGCAGGTAGGGCATTTGCCAGGCATATGGACAATGTGGATTCTATCCTCGACATCTAAAATGGTCCCTCCAAACTTGCCAGGTGTAATTTCTGAGTGCAGAGCCAGGAGTAAACCCTGAGCTTTGCCAGGGGTGGCCCAAAATAAAACAAAAAAAAAAATGAGTAATTTCTCTGATTCCAAATACCTTTAAGCACTTACACTGTTATAAGAATGAGAATAGTTCTTTTTGGCTTAAGATGTTGGATAAAGATTTTATAAACTTACTTCATGTAACCATCTGTTTTTATGAGTTAGTTAAGTACAAAATTCAAGTTAGAGGTAATAAAGCTGTCATCAAGTACAATAGTTAAGTTCAAAGGCAATGTTGAGTTGGCTCCAGATCTGCTATTTCGAATTCATCTTAATAATCAAAAAAGTTTTAAAATCTTAATTGCCATGGTTTTGCTATGATCTTATCTATATAATCCTTAATTTTAAAATAGGGCTAATTATTTTTTGTGCTGCTAGTTACCTCCTTCATTAATAGATGATTTCTTAGAATTTTCTTTTGATGATAATATTTTAGGAACTGTGTTATCCTGGGGTTAAGTTTACAGAACCTCCTCAGTTAATCATCTGGCCCAACACAGTTAAGTTCTCTGAAGCACAAAGTTTATGCTTAGACATAGAAAGCATGTATTCACATATTAATATCATGTAATAAAAGAAATAAAACAAGAATAGTAATTGTATATATTGCTGGCATAACACATGGTATAAAATGTAAATTGAAAATAATTTTTATTAGATACTCCAAATCTTCTGCAGACATTTCAACATAATCTCAGGGCCACAGCAATGCTAAAACTGAGACTGATAGGATTCTTGTTTATTTTAGAATGCTGGCAACAGGACCCTCATATTCGTCCATCATTTTCCTTGATTCTTGAACAATTAACTGCTATAGAAGGGGATGTTATGTCTGAAATGCCTCAAGAATCTTTTCATTCCATGCAAGATGACTGGAAATTAGAAATTCAACAAATGTTTGATGAGCTGAGAACAAAGGAAAAGGTGAGAAAGATGTTTAACAATATAATATAATTTTATAAACTTAGGGGAAAATATGATTCAAGCACCACAGTTAACATTATTCTTAAATATATTCAGTCATCAATTTTGATAAAAGCAGAACAGAATTATACCTAAAATCGATAAAAAGTAAACAATCGGGGTGGCGAGGTGGCGCTAGAGGTAAGGTGTCTGCCTTGCAAGTGCTAGCCAAGGAAGGATCGCAGTTCTATCACCCCCCCCCCTGCGTTCTATATGGTCCCTCCAAGCCAGGGGCAATTTCTGAGCGCTTAGCTAGGAATAACCCCTGAGCATCAAACGGGTGTGGCCAGAAAAACAAAAAAACAAAAAGTAAACAATCCATGGGGCTGGAGAGATAGCATGGAGGTAAAGCGTTTGCCTTTTGTGCAGAAGGTCAGTGGTTTGAATCACGGCATCCCATATGGTCCCCTGAGCCTGCCAGGAGCGACTTCTGAGCTTAGAGCCAGGAGTAATTCCTGAACATGGCCGGGTGTGACCCAAACACCAAAAAAAAAAAAAAAAAAAAAAAAAGTAAACAATCTACTAGGGATTTTCATATATTCAAAATGAGGAGGGGCCAGAAAACCAAAGCATGTGTGTTGTGTGTATAAGGCTCCAAATTTGACCCCTTAAATTGCATGGCTCTCAAACACCATCAGGCATAACCAAGCAGAACTTTGATGGCCCCTGAGTACCTACTGGATGCGGCTCTGGTGACCCATAGTAGTGTTGGTTTGACTAGCACCACATTGGTTTTCTTTTTTTTTTTTTTTGGTTTTTGGGCCACACCCGTTTGACGCTCAGGGGTTACTCCTGGCTATGCGCTCAGAAATCGCCCCTGGCTTGGGGGGACCATATGGGACACCGGGGGATCGAACCGCGGTCCATCCTGCGCTAGCGCTTGCAAGGCAGACACCTTACCTCTAGCGCCACCTTCCCGGCCCCGCACCACATTGTTGATCCTTGCACTGAATAATTAGACATACACCACAGAGTCAAATATTATTGTGAGTAACCTCTGGGCTCTTTGTCCACTGCTTTGTAAGCACCCACCATAGAAATAAAAATTAGAGGAAGGAATGCCACACAAAAGACATCTTTTTTATACACTAAAGTGTTTTAGAAATTGTCAATATTTTATAATTTCAATTTTGTCAAACTTGAGGATTTTAAAATCAAATACTAGACTCATATCATTTTATACTTAAATACTTCAATGAGTAACTGGTAAGACTATAAAAACGTTCTTTTCGGGCCTGGAGAGATAGCACAGCGGTGTTTGCCTTGCAAGCAGCCGATCCAGGACTAAAGGTGGTTGGTTCGAATCCCGGTGTCCCATATGGTCCCCCGTGCCTGCCAGGAGCTATTTCTGAGCAGACAGCCAGGAGTAACCCCTGAGCAACGCCGGGTGTGGCCCAAAAACAAACAAAAACCAAAACCTAAAAAACGTTCTTTTCATTATTTCTAATAGTATTAGTGATTCTTTTGATATCATATATAATATTCCCTATTCAAAAAAATCACAGTTTGCCTTAAGGAAGTCCTGAAATTTTTAACATGTCCTTAAATCCTCTTCTTTTGTTTTGACCTTCTCCCCTTTTAATCTAAACTATTGCTTTGCTGGAGAAATGGGGAAAGGCGCACATTTTGAATCTTTTTTGTATTAATTTTTTTGAATAGATTTTGAACTTTGTAATTTGATAAAAGAGATCTGGTTGCTTTATACATTTTACGAAAGCAAAAACACTATGTTACACATACTAATGCTATAGTTACGATGCCACATACAAAGTAAAATAGAAGAAAAGCATCAAATTATGAACTGAGTTCAATTGACCATCTCTTTTTACTGGTGGCAAACGACTATTAGTTAGCCACACCTGATGGTACATATAAGAAATATCTATTATATCTATTAGTAATTATGATAAGGTACAATATCTAACTTTATTTTAAAAATATTTATGTGGTTTCTTTTGGGGTGGACACATCCAGCAGTAATGAGGGATTTTTCCTGTATCTACACTCAGGGATATTGTTGGCAGATTTTGTGGAAAATATCAAGCTCAGGTCAGGTACATGCAAGGGCAAGTGCCAGACCCACTGTATTATTGCTTCAGCAATAATATTTGAATCCTTAATAGCATTTATAAAACAACATGATGTCCTATAAAGTACTTCTCAGAGCCTCATATATTAGTTATTCTAAGCCGTAATATAATTTATTTTAAATAGGTAATGATGTTTGCTAGTTTAGCTGAAGGGTCTGTTTGCTTATTCCACTGTGTGACTTTCAAACATGGGCGCCCATCGTGGAGAGTAGTTTTCCCATGTTAATATTACCTTGCCTCAAGTTGTTCGATTTGTATTTCATTTCTGCACCTTTACATTGGCCATAAAGTGGAAGATTTATAGCTGATATAAGTGAAAAGAAAACTGAAAGAGAAAGTATAAAAGTCATGCCTTGAAACATATGCATGGACATATATTATACTTTTCCTGATACCAAGACTTAAGTTCAAGTTCTACCCTTGAGTAGTTGCTGAATTGAGAATTAGTGTTAAAGATATTCCCCTGGGAGGAGCGGAAAAGAAAAGATATTCCCCTAAGTCCAAATGTGTTCTCTCTCTGTCTCTGTCTGCCTCTGTCTCTCTGTCTCTGTCTCTGTCTCTGTCTGTCTCTCTGTCTCTGTTTGCCTCTGTTTCTTTGTCTCTGTCTCTCTGTCTCTGTCTCTCTCTCTGTTTCTCTCTCTCTCATTCTATGTGTGGGACATACCTGGTGATGCTCAGGGCTATGCCTAGGTCTGGCCTCAGGGATCTCTCCTGATGGTGTTTGGGGACCATAGATTCTGAGATTTTGCTGAGGATTAAACCAGGCTTAGCTGTATGCAAAGCAAAAAACTTTACCCCTGTCATATCTCTGACCCCAGTTCTCTTTTGTTAATATTTTGCTTGTTTCCCACACCTACTGGTACTCAGGAGACCATAGGTGCTCAGGATTGAATCTGGGGCTCAAGCTCACAAAGCACTCGCTCTAGTTCTTGGAGAGATCTCCCTGACCACAGATTGTTTTCTTAAGAAAAGAAATTAAGGACCTTGAAGTGTCGCACTGGTCTTGCATATATGAGGCTCTAGGTTAATTCCCAATATTAGCAAAAAGAAATTAAGAACATGTCTCTGAGGGAATTTTGTATTTCAATGTTCTCTTGTATCCAGAAACAAAGAAGATCATTTAAGATGTTTATTGGGATCTTCTGTGTGACAAGGACTGTCAGTGGTAATTCATTCCTTAACTCCTGCTCTTTTCACTTCTCACTTTTCACAAAACTGCAACAGCATGCGACCTGGTGGCTCTGTATCTGTCTGTTTATTTATCCCATCACTATTGGCATTAAGTGTCCTAAAATGTAGATCTGAGCATCCTTGTTCTGCAGCCAATTACTTTTCCTTACTAACTTCTATTATCATTATATATTTAACCTTACTTTTTGTCCCCAACAATATTTAGTTCTTTTTCCCCCTCTTGACTTTGCCCCCCTGTATGTAATTTTCCTATAAGATTGTCCCCTTTTAGTGTTTTATTTCCCTCATATTTCCCTCTATTGCACAAGATATTTGTCATAAAATACTATCATTTTCTTATATTTGGTTGACAGCAGAACATATTTTTGTTTTTGTTTTTGGGCCACACCCTGTGACGCTCAGGGATTACTTCTGCCTATGCGTTCAAAAATCGCTCCTGGCTTGGGGGACCCTATGGGATGTCAGGGTTAGAACCAAGGTCCGTCCTGAGTCAGCCGTGTGCAAATGCCCTACTGCTGCCCTATCACTCCGGCCCCAGATCCTATTATATTATGTATTTATTTAAGCCTTCTTGGTCTACCTTTTTTCCTAGATTACAAGTCTTGACCTATATTATTTATTTATTTATTTATTTATTTATTTATTTATTTATTTATTTATTTTTTGGTTTTTGGGCCACACCCGGCATTGCTCAGGGGTTACTCCTGGCTATCTGCTCAGAAATAGCTCCTGGCAGGCATGGGGGACCATATGGGGCACCGGGATTCGAACCAACCACCTTTGGTCCTGGATCGGCTGCTTGCAAGGCAAACGCCACTGTGCTATCTCTCCGGGCCCGACCTATATTTTTTTATACTTGGTTGTTTTTCTCCATAACTTGAAAAATATTAAATACATTACATAAACTTAGTTAAAAG
Organism: Suncus etruscus; assembly: GCF_024139225.1. Classification (NCBI taxonomy): domain Eukaryota; kingdom Metazoa; phylum Chordata; class Mammalia; order Eulipotyphla; family Soricidae; genus Suncus; species Suncus etruscus. The sequence goes on along the minus strand of NC_064862.1, from coordinate 43,122,511 downwards.
TTTTTCATATATACCTGTTACCTTTTTCTAAAGAGGGCAGGCTACATCTGGCAGTGCTCAGGACTTGCTCTTGCCTGTGTCCAGGAATCATTCCTGGCAAAGCTTGGGATACCATATGTGGTGTGGGGATTAAAAAGGAATGGTATGTGCAAATTAAGTGCCTTGACCCATACTTTCTGGCACTCCTTTTATGTATTTTATTTCAAATTAAAAAAATAATTATGATTATTTTGCCATACCTGTTGCAAGTCAGCCCCTGAAGAGGTTGACTGATGGAGGGATGAAGGATGAGGTCTTTCCCCTTCAGCTTGAAGCACTCATCTGCCACCCTATCTAGCCGATGGTTCTGAGGTGAAACGGTGGGTAAACAGCTCGCAGTCAGGCTTGTGGAAATATTAGCTTTATTCGGTGGACAAGACTGAAGTCCAAAGCCTCAGCATCAGTTCCTGCCAAAAGCCCCCTGCCTTCCACAGACCCTTGTTTTTATCCCCCAGAATCAGGTACCACCCAATGGTGGGATCAGATACCACCCAATGGTGGAAGCAGAATCAGGTACTACCCTAGGGTGGGGGCAGAATGCCAGGTCACACCCTAGGGTAGGGCACAATCACCGATCAGGGTAGGGTCAGTAACATAATAATCCCCTAAAATGTTTACATATACAACAATACCTAGCAGTGTCCAAGGACTATTCTTAGCTCTGCACTCAGGGATGGGGCTTGGGGGATCATTTGGGGTTCCAGGGTTTGTATCCAGAATGGCTATGTGTAAATCAAGAGCCCTATCTGTTGTACTATCTCTCTAGACCTCCTGTTATATATTTTAATAGGTGAGAAATGTTCACAATTTTATCACTACTCTTACTATTTTAAGTGAAAATAGGAAAATAAAATTCAAATTAAAATGTATTAATATACATGGATCTTATGCTATAAACTCACCTGTTTATATATGTTTTTTTTTTTTTTTTTTTTTTTTGGTTTTTGGGCCACACCCGTTTGACGCTCAGGGGTTACTCCTGGCTATGTGCTCAGAAATTGCCATATGGGACGCCGGGGGGAACCGCGGTCCGTTCCTTGGCTAGCGCTTGTAAGGCAGACACCTTACCTCTAGCGCCACCTTCCCGGCCCCTTTTTTTATTGTGCTTTTCTTGTCATGCATTAAGCTGAGAGGCTTATCTGGGAGCACTGCCTGAGGGATCACTCCTCAGTTTGGAGACTCTCCCATGCTGGGTCTTTGTCATGTAAAACATATGCAATATCCCTTTGAGCTAACTCCCTGGTCTCCAGTTCTTTTTTCTTGAGGAACTCTTATACATGTGCACAAGGAAGTTGATCACTTAATCATTATTTGTAATAGTGAAAAAATAGAATCAACCCAATATTCATTGAAAGAGGAATTGTTACCCAAAATATTGCATGTTTGTGCAGTGAAGTTTTATGCTATAAAATTTAGTGAACTCTAATTACATGTTCCAACAGGAACAAAACTCAAACTTATTTTTGGGTAGAACAACCATATACCAGAAGTATATATTATATACCATTATTGCAAATTTGTAAACATAATAAACTGTGCTATTAACATATACAAGAAATCTAGAGAAGAATTGTGTGTGTGTGTGTGTGTGTGTGTGTGTGTGTGTGTGTGTGTGTGTGTGTGTGTGTGTGAGTGTGTGAGTATACCTGGCATTTGTGGAGCCTGTATTTTCTCCCTGGTGTGGCTGGTATAGCTCTAGTCGCCTTGCCTTCCAGGATTGTTAGGACCCCCTCCCAAAAAAAGAAAAAAGAAAAGTTGATAGGGAGATAGATAAGATTAGAATATGATGCTTAACTTTTGAATCAGAGACTGGCAAAAATGTATCATCTATTAAATATTGATGGTAAGTACATGCATATCCATCATTTTCTTAGAGTATTTAGAGTATTTTCGCAACTCAAAATTGTTAAATATGATATATAGAAAAATTACTTTAAGGGGCCGGAGAGATAGCCTGGAGGTAAGGCATTTGCCTTTCATGCAGAAGGTCCGTGGTTGGAATCGCGGCATCCCATTTGGTCCCCTGAGCCTGCTAGGAGCGATTTCTGAGCATAGAGCTAGGAGTAACCCCTGAGTGCTGCCAGGTGTGACCGAAAAAAAAAACAAAAAAAAAATTACTTTAAGCTGCTAACGTCTTTTTTCCTAACATCATTTTTTTTATGAGTTGAGACTTTGCCTGTCCTTTATATTTTTCACTTTAAAAATACTGAGGCAAGCAATGCTAATTAGTGCATGAAGTTCATATTTTAAGAAATAATACTTCTGTTTGACTCTGTTCAGATCATATCACAGTGATATGTGGCTATCCAGAGCTTGGTTGTAGACATCAGGTTTTAGAGAGCTGATAAAGTTAAAGGGCTGAAAATCTAAGCAAAAGAATAAGAATGGGCAGTGAAGGGGACCCAGGGGTAGGGAATTGTAGAGGTGATCATGCATGGTACAAGGACTTCACTTAGAAACTGGAAGTTTCAAGAAAACAAGGGGAGGAAACATGTTTCATATTATTTCAAAGTTCAGAAGTAAGACTCTGGGGAATACTCCAAGTAAGATTAAACCTGGATTTGTGAAGCAACTTTTCCTAACAGAGCTGTCTAACCATACTGCTTCTTCAGTCATCTGTTCTGCTTTCTTCCCTCAAGGAATCCAACCTAATGAAGCTTGGTTCTATAAAACCAGTACTAGACATCCTCACCCTCTTTAAACAAAAATATTAAATTGTTAGCAGTACGCTGAAATCTAGTGAAGTGATTAACACCAAACCAGACAATCCAGTTGCAATGGGAGCTCTATCATTTATTCTCTCTCTGCCTCTTAACCATCATTAAACTTCACAGTCTCTCTCAGAGTGCTGATTCCCTCAGGGTAGTGTAAAGCTTAAACCGAAAGTGCTCAGAGAAGTGCCTGTTACTTATAGCCAGGGATAAATCATGCTAAGTGTTAACCTTAGAACAAAGGGATAGTGGCTTTGATTGAAACTAGGGCAGGTCCTGGAAGTCACCACAGTTCCCTGGCCCAGCCAGGCATTTGGGAAACCATGCTGGAGTAGTTATGCTTAAAAAATGACTAGACTGGATTACTTTTTAAACCCTGCATTTCACTGAAGGATTCTTATCAGTAATATTATTGATGTGTTTCTTGGAAACTAAATACTTTTAGTTCAATGAGAAAAGATGTTGATTAAAAAAACTATTTCCCCAATTGGTTTAACAATTCTTAAAATGTTTAGTAGAAAAAAACTGAGAGATTTTGGGAGAGGATTTTTGAGCAAAAATAAAATTTGAAAGCACAGTTTAAAACATGAAAATTTAAAGGTATTGTTTTATGTTATTTTAAAATTGTTGATAGTTTTTAAATGAAATTGAATGACAGATGTATATTCAGTGAGTTAATACTATTGCATGTGCTATAAAATCTTTCAGGAATAGTTATTTGTTCTTCATCTTGAGGTTTGTAGTCATTGCTTTGTTATTCTTTGGATTGAGTCTTGAATTATCTTTTAGCAATGACCATTTCGATTTTTATATGATATTTGTTCAGTGTTCATTGAAAGATGGTATTTATAGTGTCATGTGAGCTTTTGATTTACATTGAGACACTTTTCAATATATTTTTCTGCTCAGAGGTTTCTAATTGCCTTTTTCTTTTTGATGCAGTAAAAGGTACAGCATATGTGCTCTATCTTGCTTTCTTGTTCTCTGCTAAGCTGGGAGGCATCAGACTTGGAATTAATGGTCAGTAACTTGGCTGTGCTCCCTGTTATTCAGTAAACTACAGCCTTCATAGATTACAGTTCCTCCCTAAATTCCTGCTTCTTATCTTTGTGTGTCTGTCTTGTGTGTTGGGTGCATGCACCTGTCTTGGAAGCACTATATGAAGGCATGTCTCTGTTAATGATTAACATCTAGTGCCAGGAATCTGGATTTGCCATTACTTGAATAGTCTGTGCCAAGCAATTAAGCAAATATTACTGCTTAGTAATTTTAGGGACCAAAATAGGTTTCTGTTTGTGCTCATTGATTTGAGTATTCAAAGTGGATTCTATTAATTCACTTTTCTCTCTCTCCTATTCTTTGGAATGTTTTAAATTTTATCCATTAGAAATAGTCTTTTAGCTAATATTATTTTCACCTTATTATTTTCTCTTATGAAGTCATAGGCAAGTGATTTATTTTTCTTATAAATATATTGCAAGAGACTGTTTAGCTTAGAACCTGGAATGAAAAATGAAAAGTATTTTTTTATTCATTTGCTTTAATAATAAAATACCCAATTAAATTTCCTGCCTTTATGTGTTCAGCAGTAACTAAATTAATATCAAATCAGTTTAGTTTGTTAAACGTTTTCATATCAATTTGATTTTATTTGTTAAAACAGCTTCTTTTTTTTTTCTTTTCTTTCTTTCTTTTTTTTTCTTTTTTTTTTTGGTTTTTGGGCCACACCCGGCGGTGCTCACCGGTTAGGTTACTCCTGGCTGTCTGCTCAGAAATAGCTTAGTTCCTGGCAGGCACGGGGGACCATATGGGACACCGAGATTCGAACCAACCACCTTTGGTCCTGGATTGGCTGTTTGCAAGGCAAACGGCACTGTGCAATCTCTCCGGGCTCTAAAACAGCTTCTTAACAAAAGGTCAGACAGTAATGAATTAGAAACTGGAAGTTGACTGGAAATATCCTATCATATACTTCAATTAAATCTTGACTTTGAATAAAGTTGTTAGAGAAAGCCACCAGTTAAATAATAAGATCGCACAATTATTTTTCAAAGTAAAAATTTACTTTATTTTTTTAAATTCAGGGTAACACTACCATAATACACAGGGCAATAAAACTGATTTAATGAAAATAAAAAAAATACCGAAACTACAACAGATAAAAGCCGTCATGAAAGTACATTCTAGTTGACTCTATATAATCAAGAACTGCACTTTTGTAAACTGTGGCTATAAAGTCCTGAACTAGAAGCATTTTTTTAAAGCTGCAGTAAGTTTTCTGACTGTGTATCATTTTATGACTGGAAAAAATCTCTTTCAATGGAAGATTTTTACAGTTCCTTTAATGGATGTGGGATGATTTTCAGTCACCTGAAGCTTTCCTGACAACTCCTTGCTCTCTTTTCTGCTACAACTGTAGTCATTTTCTGCTGAATTCTTGAAACCTTCTCCTACCATAGCCACCACTTTCACCACCAGTTTTATAATCACCATCTTAGGGACTGCCTGAGCTTCTTCCACCAAAACTGCTCCTTTTTAATTGGTCCAAAACTTGGTTGCAGTTGTCCATAATAAAAACTACTATTTAATAAATATATTTTCATGTAGTTATAGTTAATTTCCAAAATTATATTTCCCGCTGCCAAAATTTCTTCCTTTATTATAACCATCATATTCTCCACTGCTGTTTTAATATAAAATATAAGGTCTAAAGTCCTAGTGTTTGGTTGAGGCCTTTCTCAGCACAATGCATCTAGGTCCTTCAGCCAGTGGGTCTGAAGACTAATGAAGGAGAAATAATCAAAAGCAATCAGTTAAAATTTCATGAAAGACAGCTCAGTTTATTATACGATTCTATCTGCCCTGTGCATTTCCTCACATGGCTTCTATGCTCAGCTTATACCATGCAGCTTCCTCTCTGCTGCTTTTTCTCTGGTTCTCTGACTCTCTTCCCTTCCCCCCAGCCAGACCCTTTCCTTTATCCTCTAGAGATCATCCCCACCCACCAGGGTTCGGGGCAGTCCTGTAATTCAGGCATGATTAACATTTCAACAAAAAGCTTAGGTCCTTAGGGGAGGGATACCTTACACCCACCACTTCGACCTTATCCACAACCTTGGTTTTCATATCTTGGTCCTCCATTGCTGTTCCCTCTCTACTACCAAAACCAGGACCTCTGTCATTGTTGCCATAGTAACCTCCCTATCCATTATATCCACCATCACCTATTACATAACTCCCTCTGCTGCCACCACCTCCACACTTCATAGTCTTTTTTTTTTTGTTTTTTTTTGGTTTTTGGGCCACACCCGGTAACGCTCAGGGGTTACTCCTGGCTATGTGCTCAGAAGTTGCTCCTGGCTTGGGGGACCATATGGGACACCGGGGGATCGAACCGCGGTCCGTCCTAGGCTAGCGCAGGCAAGGCAGGCACCTTACCTTTAGCGCCACCGCCCGGCCCCACTTCATAGTCTTATTATTCATCAGTTTCTACCATAGCCAAAGTTAACTTCACCAAATTGCTTCCATGACCTAGAAACTTACCAGGGCAGTGATCAGTGTTTGCTCTTGGCTCTGAGCTCAGAGATCTCTCCTGGTAGGCTCAGGGGACCTTATGGGTCCTTGGGGAATTGAACCTGGGTTGGCCCTGTGCAAGTCAAATGTCCTACCTAATATACTATTCCTCCATCCCCAATGTTTTTGTTTCTAGAACTCATTATATTTTATATATTTATTTGTGGATACAATTGTCTTTCATGTATTTTCTTCCTTTTATTAATTGTATTGACCGAAAGCCTTCAGTTATTCCTTGAGCTCATTTGTTGATGGGATTTGTCATTTTTGTTAATGGCTTATTTTCTTTAATGAGCCTCCTTTTTATAATGTTTCTTTATGCATTAGTATTTTTGAAGTAGACCTATGCAAAGTATGACCTATTCAAATAATGAAGTCTTTGAATAAATAAACTTGTATCTCTCAAAGCTCATATCCCAAAACTTAATTTTTCTTTGTAACAAAGATTTCATGTTAGTATATTTTAAGATTCAATTTGTCTGGAACAGTGTAAGTAAAAGTTGCCCTGATTTTGGTATGAATGTTTGATTTAGTAGCAAGATGATACAGGATAGAAAGTAGTTCCGCACTAAGAGGAAGGTGTTTCTAGTATAGAATATCATGCTTTGCAGAAATAAGAATGGAGTTGTGATTTAAAAATCTCAGACAAAACCAGCATTACACTAAGTTTTACTATTACATTTTTTCTAGTAAGGTAAACCACTTTTTTTTCCAATTTATTGATTTTTTATGTCTCAAAAAATTGAATACCTCTAAAACAAAAATCAAGAGGAAATTGTAATTTAATCAATATGTAACAAAGATACTTTTATAGTGATTAATTAATTCATGAGAGCTTCTGGCAGAGCACTGGATATCATTTGAACCATGGATGGAACCTGGATCTCAAAGACTGCAGCCTTTGCGCTCTCCGTGGCCTATGTGATGTTTCCTAGACATTGGTAGGATCCTGAAAACTATTATTTAATAAATATATTTTCTTGTAGTTAATAGTTTTAGAGATATCTTATTTTATTTCTTTTTGTTTGTTTCTTTTGGGCCACACTCAGAGGTTTCTTCTGGTTCTGTGCTCAAAGCTCAGAAATTACTCTGGCAGGCTCAAGGGGACCAAATAATAAAGAATGCTGAGGATCGAATTTAGGTCGGCTACATGCAAGGCAAATGCCCTACCCATTGTATTATCTTTTCTGCCCTGAAAAGATGTCTTATTTTATTTCTAATGGGCCTTCAATTGACACATTAATTTAATTATTTGGGGGAGTATTTGGGCCACACCTGGCAGCACTCCTTGCTCTATGCTCAGAACTCTATGCTCTATGCTCAGTTACTCCTTGCTCTATGCTCAGAACTCACTCCTGGCTTGGGGGGCAATATGGGACACCAGGGATCAAACTCAGGTTCATCATGGGTCAGCCACGTCCAAGGCAAATGCCTTACCACTGTGCTACCACTCTGGCCCTAATATTTTTCTTAGTCTTTCCACCAGGAATTTTTTTCTCAAAGTCAATGATCATTTTAGTGTGTTTTTGTGCCTTACTCCTGTCTTGGTGCTCAGGGACTCACTTGAAGACCATGTTTTGCCTGTGATTGACTCCAGTGACTCCCCATGGAAAGCATGTGCATTGGCCCTTTGAATCATTTCCCTTGTCCTAGAAGAACATTTTTACATATCATAAGGAAATATCTAAATGAAAGAACATGCACTGTAGTTATTTATTTTGTTTTTATTTTATTCATTTAAAAATTAATTCACATAGTTGACATAGTTAATCATAATACATTTATTTCCAGATAAGTGAAAGCAAAGTTATTGAAAAAAAAAAATGGAAAGAATGGGCCAGAGAGATAGCATGGAGGTAAGGCGTTTGCCTTTCATGCAGAAGAACGGTGGTTCGAATTCCTGCTTCCCATATGGTCCCCCATGCCTGCCAGGTGTGAACCAAAAACCAAAAACCAACAAAAAAAATAGGGAGAAAAAATAAAAATGGAAAAGAGAAATAAAAGGAAAAAAAAAGTACAGTAGCAAGCTCATTTTTGAAAATTATTGTATCACCAATGAAGTCATTAATACAATGGCAGAAGGTTTAGTAAGCTCTTATTATATATCCAGTCTGTTAAATTGGGGTGTTTCTTTAGGGATGATAGCATCAAACAAATGAATTTGTCCAGAAATTCAGAGCTTCAAAAACTTCAAATTTTAGGGGCATATACTTTGCTTCAGGGCGTCCTGGAAGAAGACCTTGTTCGATCATGGCGACCACATTATGGAAATGGTTATAGTTACATGTAACTAAAATAATTAATTCTTTAATTACTTGGACTTATAGCTGTATTTAAACATCATCATTTACAGCTACCTCTCATTGTTCTTTATTAATGTAGATTTTATGTGTTCAGTGATTATAAAGGTTAGGGACTAGTCAAGGAAAAATAAATGTTAAAAATCACACTTAAACAACTTGTGATGTATCTTTTGAATACAAAACTCGAAGTAAAAAGGCCTGTACAAAAGATTTCAGTTTTAGTTTAAGTTGATGATGTGATGAGAACTTAGCCTTAGATTTGATGCTGTTGTCCACAGAGTTCTCTCCTATGGGAGCTAGATGAGTATAGAGGTGAGCTAAAAGTGAGAATTTTAGCTCTTTAGTTATGCCTACACAAATCTTATTTTAGGAGCTGCGATCCCGGGAAGAGGAACTGAGTCGAGCAGCCCTTCAACAGAAGTCCCAGGAAGAATTGCTAAAGCGGCGTGAGCAGCAACTTGCAGAACGTGAGATTGACGTTCTCGAGAGGGAGCTTAATATTATGATATTCCAGTTAAACCAGGAGAAGCCCAATGTAAAGAAGAGGAAGGGGAAATTTAAGAGAAGCCGTTTAAAGCTCAAAGATGGACATAGAATCAGTCTGCCTTCAGGTATGATTTTTTTAAATATAAATTTTATATTTTAATTATAGTGGCTTGCATATCGTTCACAGTAATATTCCAGGTACATATTTACATTGAATCAGGGGAATTCCCACCACTGAATTGTCCTCCCACAACCGCTCCCATCCTGCCTCCCATATCCTCCACTCTCCCCCCAGGCGCTGCTAGAATGCGTGGTCCCTTCTGTGTCTAGTTTATTACTTAGTGGTCTTATAACTGTTTGGCCTTGGTGCCTCCATTACTGCCCCCTCTAATTGGATGGCGGGACTAGAAAGTTCAAGTTATGTGGTTTTGTTTGAGGAAGAGAAAGGTAATATAATGGGGTAAAATATGACTACGTCGACTCTGAGCAGAGTTATTCTAGAGGCTCTCATCCTTGGTTTGAGGGATGAAGGGGAAAAGAAGAAGATGAAACACCACAACAGTTCAAAAAGAGGAATCAAATAAGATATCCAATGAGCACTGCAGCAATAAAAAATATGCACCACATAGTTGCCATGGTCTTGCGATAGGAAATATGACAAGGCGCAAAGAGGAAGAAGAGAAAAGAAGAAAGAAAAGTAAACATATAATTAAAAAATGGACAACTACTTCAATATCTACCCCAAAACAAAGAAATCGACAAAAACTAGATAAAATATAATAAAAAATAAATAAAAATTAAAATTAAAATTAAAAGAAAGGATTATTTAGTGTTTTTGTCTCCCCCACCGACCCCCTGCATAGGCACAGTAAATATTGGGGTCATCCTAAATGGGAATCCCCTTGGCCTAAGAGATACAGGGTTTCTCTACCCTTGGAATATATTGTCATGGGATTATCTATAGACTCCTTTCATGTTCATTTACTCTCCCTTTGGTGTTTTTGTGCCTTATCGAAGACTTTTGCTCTGAATTTTTTGTTTGTTTCTTTGTTTGCATTCACAACTGTGCTCAGTGCTTCCTTCTGGCTCCATGCTCAGGATTCACTCCTAGCAGAATTTTGGGGACCGGGATAAATCAAGCCCCGTGCAAGGCAAATGCCTTCCTTACTGATTTATTCTTTTTGAACTAAAACTTGAGTTTGTTAGTAGTTTGCATTGAACAATCATTACAAGACTTTATCAAAGTTCAGAGAACAAAACTTATGCTAATATTGTTAGTTTTATTGTTTCTTATCTGGAAAAATATCTGTAATGTCTAAACTGAGTTCCTTCAGAATATTGAAGTTGCGTTAAACTTTTCAGCAAAAAACATCAAGTGCTTCAATTATGTCATTTTTCATTTGAGGGTTTAAAATCTTTCAAGTATAAAAATGAGCCTGTAAACATAAAAAACTTATTATTTTCAACATATATATTTAATAATTAGTTTATTTAAGCACTGTGGTTACAAAATTGTTCATGATTGAGTTTCTTTTTTTTTTTTTTGTTTTTGTTTTTGGGTCACACCCGGCAGCACTCAGGGTTTACTCCTGGCTCTATGCTCAGAAATCGCCCCTGGCATGCACATGGGACCAAAGGTGGTTGGTTCGAATCCCGGTGTCCCATATGGTCCCCCGTGCCTGCCAGGAGCTATTTCTGAGCAGACAGCCAGGAGTAACCCCTGAGCACTGCCGGTGTGGCCGAAAAACAAACAAACAACAAACAAACAAACAAAAATAATGGTTAATAATTGATTTAAACAACATCAATTTTTGTTAGTATTAAGTTCTTATAATTTATCTTATCAAAATTATTAGTATAGGATACTTGGCCCTATATTGTTATGTATTGCAGGAGTCTTCAAGTGCTTGAAAATTGCAGATAGTTATGTGTGAAAAATATAGTATTGATTATTTGGTTTGATGAAATGTTAAAATAGGCTATAATTCATTACTTTACTTTGGGAGAAAAATAAGTACCGTACTTTTCCTGGTTCTTTTTTGATATTGGCATTTAACTGAAGTGAGATTTAAATGACTATTTTTCTATTTCAGACAAAATTTAAAATAGTCTATTTCATTCATACAAATGCTTCTACTTTCTAGTTTAGATGAGAGCAGAATTCAGAGGCTCTTGTTAATTTTTTCTCCAAATATTATCTATATTAGTATATTTGCTGTAACTATTAGTGTAGTGAATATATATATTTCATTGAGAAACTTTGAGGGAGACCAACCAATTTGAAATTGAAAAAAATGAATTAAAATTAAGTGATTTTAATGATTAATCTTAAGTAGCAGAATGGTTAAATATCATATATTTGAGGTTAAATATTTGATTGTGGGGCCGGGCGGTGGCGCTAAAGGTAAGGTGCCTGCCTTGCCTGCGCAAACCTTGCGGTTCGATCCCCCAGTGTCCCATATGGTCCCCCAAGCCAGGAGCAACTTCTGAGCACATAGCCAGGAGTAACCCCTGAGCGTTACCGGGTGTGGCCCAAAAAAACAAACAAACAACAAAAAATATATATATATATATTTGATTATTTTTCTGAGAAGAAATATTGATTGCATTTATTCAAAGTAGGCTGAAATAATAGACTATTTTGACTAGGTTGCTATTATTTCTGTATTTGGCTGGTCTTCTTTTGAGAATAGAGACATTTTAAACATTTACTTACTTTCTGAGACTTTTTTTTTTGTTTTTGTTTTGTTTTTGGGCCACACCCGGCGGTGCTCAGGGGTTAATCCTGGCTGTCTGCTCAGAAATAGCTCCTGGCAGGCACGGGGGACCATATGGGACACCGGGATTCGAACCAACCAGCTTAGGTCCTGGATCGGCTGCTTGCAAGGCAAATGCGCTGTGCTATCTCTCCGGACCCCACTTTCTGAGACTTAATAAAAAGATTCTAATTAAATCAGAATCAAAAGACATTAAATCTTTAACCCTAATCAAAACTGAAGAAGTGAAATTCAGCTTCTAGGAATTATCATTTCTTTTTTTTTTTGTTTGTTTGTTTGTTTTTTGGTCACACCCGGCGGTGCTCAGGGGTTACTCTTGGCTGTCTGCTCAGAAATAGCTCCTGGCAGGCACAGGGGACCATATGGGACTCCGGGATTCGAACCAACCACCTTAGGTTCTGGATCGGCTGCTTGCAAGGCAAGCACCGCTGTGCTATCTCTCCGGGCCCTTTTTGTTTGTTTTTGTTTTTGTTTTTGGGCCACACCCGGCATTGCTCAGGGGTTACTCCTGGCTGTCTGCTCAGAAATAGCTCCTGGCAGGCACAGGGGACCATATGGTACACCGGGATTTGAACCAACCACCTTAGGTCCTGGATCGGCTGCTTGCAAGGCAACTCCGCTGTGCTATCTCTCCGGGCCCAGGAATTATCATTTCTACCCTAAGACAATACCACATTATCACCTTTATGCTACTGCTATGGAAGCCTTTTTGCATTAGAACCTCAACTCATCTTTTCCAATATGTGTGTACATGTGTAGTACATATAATTTATTTGAACAACATTCTAAGGTAGGACACATATCTAAATATTAGGAAAATAAAAACTGATTATTAAAAAATTTACTGTATTAGGGGCTGGAGAGATAGCACAGTGGAAAGGCATTTGCCTTGCATGTGGCCAACCAAGGATGGATGGTGGTTCGAATCATGGCATCCCATAAGGTCCCCCATGCCTACCAGAAGTGATTTCTGAGCACAGAGCCAGGAATAACCCCTGAGCGCCACCGGGTGTGACCCAAAAATAAAAAAAAAAATTTTTTTTACTTTATTAAAGTGAAAGCAAATTTTTAAATGTAAATTCAAAGATGCTGGCTGATTTCAGAAATATTTGGTATAAAATTCTTTAAGTTGACCAATTTTGGTGTTGATTGATAATGAGCTATTAAGGAGGAAACATTTGATATCTGATAGATTGACTGGTAGTGATCTTATAAGCATAAGATTCCTACTTGGAATATTTTTGTAAGATCCACAGTTATGTGGAAATAGCTTAAAGAATTTCTCAGAAACACATTTGTAACTCTTTTTTTTTTTTTTTTTTTTTTTTGTGGTTTTTGGGTCACACCCGGCAGTGCTCAGGGGTTATTCCTGGCTCCAGGCTCAGAAATTGCTCCTGGCAGGCACGGGGGACCATATGGGATGCCGGGATTCGAACCGATGACCTCCTGCATGAAAGGCAAACGCCTTACCTCCATGCTATCTCTCCGGCCCCACATTTGTAACTCTTAAAAGAAACTCAGTTGACCTATGAACAGTGCAGTATTTCAGAGTACTAAGATCCCCTCTTCTCCCTATACAGCCAGATATCCAAGTTTTTTTTTTGGGGGGGGGGACTCACCCAGTGACACTCAGGGGTTATTCCTGGCTATGCACTCAGAAATCTCTCCTATGGGCTGGTGAGGTGGCGCTAGAGGTAAGGTGTCTGCCTTGCAAGCGCTAGTCAAGAATCAGGACCGTGGTTCGATCCCCCGGCGGCCCATATGATCCCCCCAAGCCAGGGGCAATTTCTGAGCGCTTAGCCAGGAGTAACCCCCGAGCGTCAAACGGCCCGAAAAATCAAAAAAAAAAAATCTCTCCTGGTTTGGGGGACCATATGGGATGCCGGGGGATTGAATCACAGTCAGTCCTAGGTTAGCGCATGCAAGGCAAATGCCCTACCACTTGCGCCACTGCTCTGGCCCCTAGATATCCAGGTTTAACTTTGTTTACCACCAAACTTAACTACTGGAGTTGACTGCCCAACTTTCAACAAATGTAGCTAGTATGTGTCATATTATTTTATCATACAGTAAGCTAAACAAAAGAGAATGTTAAGAAAACTATAAAGAAGACAAAATACATTTATAGAACTAAACTGTGTTTATAGATACTGTATGTAGTCTATTCATGAGCATGTTAAGTGGTGCTGGAGATAATACAGCAGGTAAGGCACTTATGTTGCATGTGACCAATCTGGGTTTGATCTGTGAGATACATGGTCCCCTGAACACTACTAGGAATAATCTAGGCATCGAGAATCAGGAGTAAGCCCATATCACACTCAGGTTTTTTACTTTCCACCCCTTAAAAAAACATTAAGTGCATCTACTAGTTCAAACCTATTTAGTTCAAGGTTCAACTGTGTTGTAAGTAAAAATGTAAGTATAAGTTTTGCCCTAAATCCTTTGGACTATCATCTGCCATGGCCAGATGTCTTGAGAACAATTTTAATTATTGTGACCAAACAGACCACTGACTATATTCACATAACAATTCAGACTTCATTTTTATTTATTTATTTATTTATTTATTTATTTATTTATTTATTTATTTATTTATTTATTTAGGTTTTTGGGTCACACCTGGTAGTGCTCAGGGATCTCTCCTGTCTCTACGCTCAGAAATCGCTCCTGGCAGGCTTGGGGATGCTGGGATTCGAACCACTGTCCTGCATGCAAGGCAAATTCCTTACCTCCATGCTATCTCTCCGGCCCCCGTTTTTTGTTTTTGTTGTTACATGCTGCTGAACATTATCTACCTCTATTCTTAAACTATCTGGTCAAAGTTTCTCATCTGAGATTCATTTCCATTTGTTTTGTATTCCAAATCACTCTTTACCGTTCCACCATGTTTTAGAGCAATGGTCCTCAAACTACGGCCTGCGGGCCACATATTGTATTTATTCCCATTTTGTTTCTTCACTTCTAAATAAGATATATGCAGTGTGCATAGAAATTTGTTCATAATTTTTGTTTTTACTATAATCTGGCCCTCTAACAGTCTGAAGGACAGTGAACTGGCCCCCTGTTTAAAAAGTTTGAGGACCCCTGCTCTAGAGATATTTTTTCACAGTTAGCTTTAAGTAATAGTTTTATCCTATTGCAAATGCATCTTTTTCTCATTCAAGGAATGCTTGAGGATCCACCAGGTACCAGTAAATATGATTCCTAATATATATGATTTTAATTTTTGCTTTCACATAACTTAGTCTTGTGTAGAAATATTCATTTAGCAAAAAATCACTACTCATCCTTTAAGTGTAAGACACTGCCAAGTTGGTGTGGGCTCTATCAGAGAAATAGTAATGACCCTGCCCAAATAGAGCTAACTTTGTAAAGGAGGAGGGGTGAACATTAAGCTAATAATTAAAGAAATACTTATTTACTTGCTATAATTATTAACTTCTGCGTAAGGAAAGTCTTATGACAGTGATTAGCAGAGCGATATCACCTGGGCCAAAGAACTCGTGGAGGATTTACTATAGTAGTTAACATTTAAATTGAGGTTTTTAGGTAGAATTTATAGAAGGGGCGTAAGACAATAATGGAACACAGGAAGAGGAATCTTGGTTTCAAGGTATTGACAGTAGTGTGATTCGACTAGAGATCAGCAAGCAGTCCCTTGAGACAAATCCAGCCTAACTCCTGTTTTGCTCAGTGCACAACTTAAAATGGTATACTATTAAGTATTTGAAAAGAATGAACAGTCAGACAGAGAAATAGTATAGCAAGAAAGTTTTTTGCGGGGCCAGTGTGGTGGCCACTAGAGGTAAGGTGTCTGCCTTGCCTGCACTAGCCTAGGACGGACCGTGGTTCGATCTCCCGGTATCCTATATGGTCCCTCAAGCCAGGAGCGATTTCTGAGCGCATAGCCAAGAGTAACCCCTGAGTGTTACCTGGTGTGGCCCAAAAACCAAAAAAGAAAGGTTTTTGCTTGTGGATGACCCTATCTCATTTTCTAGCATCACATGTAATCCCTTGAGCCCCACCTGTAGTGGAGGTGCTCACAGGGGCCTAGAGCACAGTTGGCGTGGCCCCAAAACAAAACAAATAAAGAAAGAATGAGTAAGTCATAGCATATGAACTCTATATACTTAAATATAAGAATATTTATCTTTATTATATATTATATAATTATCATATATTAATAGATAATTGCAGTATATCATATAATCAATCATATCATTTGTAAACATATAAACATTTATTTATATCTATTAATACATGTACTTATTTGGGAGATCCCCAGTGGTCTTCAGGGGGCCAAGTGTTACTTCTGATAGTACTCAATCTGTTAGTGTAGGCCTGATGATTCAGTTCTTGTGCCTGCAGTGGTAGGGCATTTGCCTTGCACACAGTCAACCCAGGACAGATGGTGGTTCGAATCTCGGCATCCCATATGGTCTCCTAAGCCTTCCAGGAGCGATTTCTGACTGCAGAGCCAGAAGTAACCCCTGAGCACCGCTGGGTGTGACCCAAAAACGAAAAAAAAAATTTCTTGTACCTGGCAGTGTAGTGCTGTTTGAACCCAGGTATATTTGGGGCCACTAACATGTGGTGCTGCCAAATGAGTTTCTGGCCTTGTTTGTGCAAAGTATTCTCACCAATACTTTGAGCTTTTCCCTAATCCCTAGTATATGAAAGTTAAATGGTAGTATCCATAAATAAAAGTGTATTTTTTATTGGAATGCATTTATCTATGTAGTATATATGGCTATTTTTGAACTATTTTAGCAATTTGAGTAATAGTGATAAATAATAGTGCCACAAGAGTCTAAACTGTTTGCTAGGTGAAATTTTACAATGTTATTTTAATCTCTAATTTAGACCACAGTAAGTAATGAGGGCAAGATAAGATTGGAGCAAAGAAAAGGATCTGCTCTCTAATTTGCAGGTGCTTTTAGATGTTGTAATTTGGATCTTTAATAATTTTGATCAGTTAACTTTTGAGAATTATGTGAATCTTTTGATAGGTTTGAAAGATTATAACTAGCTCCTTTGAGGTAGACCAGAGGGACCAAACTTTAGACCCGAAACCGTGAGGTATATAGAACAACACGTTGTTAAAACACTCTAAGACATTGAGACTAAAGGCCTCTTCAAGAATGAAACAGCACTCTCCAAACATGGGGAAGCAGAAATAAACAGATGGGACAATATTAAGCTGAAAAACTTTGGTATCTCAAAGGAATAATGCCTAGGATACAAAAGCCACCCATAGAATGGGAGAAACTATTCACCCAATGCTCATCAGATAAGGGGCTAATATTGAAGATAAACTAGGTACTGACAGACTTTACAAGGAAAAAAATCTAACCCCATCAAAAAATGGGGAGAAGAAATGAATAATTTCTCAAAGAAAAAATACAAATGGCCAAAATGCCCATAAAAAATGTTCCACATCACTAATCATCAGGGAGCTGCAAATAAAACCAATGAGGGAAAAGGGGCCAGAGAGATAACACATAGGTAGGGTGTTTCCCTTTCATGCAGAAAGACAGTGGTTCAGATCCTGGCATCCCATATGGTCCCCTGAGCCTTCCAGGAGCGATTTCTGAGTGTAGAGCCAGGAGTAACCCTTGAGCACTGCCAGGTATGACCCAAAAAACAAACACACAAACAAACAAAAAACAACAATGAGGTATAACATTTCACACCATAGAGACTGGCACACATCAAAAAGAACAGGAACAATCAGTGCTGGCAGGGATGTGGGAAGAAAAGAACTCTCATTCACTGCTGGTGGGAATGCTGTCTAGTCCAGCCCTAATGAAAAACAATATGGAGATTCCTCAGAAAACTGGAAATTGAGCTCCCATATGATCCAACTATATCACATCTAGGGTTATATCCTAGGAACACAAAAACACATAAAAATCCCTTCCTCACAGCTATATTTATTGCAGCGCCTTTTACAATAGCCAGACAACCACGATGCCCTTCAACAGATGAAAGGCTAAAGTAACATACATATACACAATAAAATATTGTGCAGTCATCAAGAGAGATGAAGTTATGAAATTTTCTTATATATGGATGTACATGGAATATATTATGCTGAATTAAATAAGTCAGAGAGAGAGAGAGAGAGAGAGAGAGAAAATAGTTTCATTCATCTATGGGTTTTAAGAAAAATAAAAGACATTATTGAAATAATTCCCAGAGAGGAGGGACAGAAGGACCAGTTCACGATACGAAGCTACCACAAAGAGTGGTGAGTGCATTAGAGAAATAACTACGCTGAGAACTATCATAACAATGTCAATGAGTGAGGGAAGTAAAAAGCCTGTCTTGAATATAGGCGGGGTGTGGGAGGGAGAAGGAGGCATTGTTGGTGGGAATGTTGCACTGGTGAAGGGGGGTATTCATTTTATAACTGACACCCAACTACAATCACGTTTGTAATCACGGTGTTTATAAATAAAGATATTATTTTAAAAAATTACATTGAACTGTGTGGATAAGATCCACGAGGGCTATTGGGAGTCAGGGGAGACTGAAATTATCTAGGACACCTTCATAAACCTGCCACATTTGGCAGCATGGGAGAGATTTGTCAGGAGAGAAAGCAGAGGAACATGATGGGCAAAGAAAAGCCTGAGGCTGCTGCTGTCCCCCCGGCCCCCAAAAAGTGATGGTGTCAGTGAAGATGGAAAGAACTAGAATAATCACTAATGCAAATTAAGAATGTATTAAGGCCTGATTCCTGTGCTAGTTTTGTACTTTATAGAGTTTTAACTTTTCCTATGTAGTAGGAATAATGATTTTCCCCAAGCTTTTTAATTATAATATTAAGACAAATTATTTTCCTCAAATTCTTCATGGTTCAAGTGGAACACTGGAATTCAAACCCAGGTTCCATTTCAGGCCATTAAATATAAATTTCTCAAGTGTAAAAAATAAATAATATACATTGTAGAATTTCCTGGATAATTTTTTTTGATTGGAGATCAGTGGCCGTGGGAAAAATTGTATTGTATTTCTTCTACCAAACTCCAATTCTCATTTCAATTGTGGGTATTTTTTTTAAATCTCTTATATGTATAATTTTCAAAAAAAATTTCTTGCAAATATGAAATGATTATACGTCAATATTTTATTTGAAGTTACCAGTTAAGATTAGTAAGTTAAAATAAGCATTTTATTTATAAGGAATATAATAAATAAATGGTAGGATTAGATTGCTAGGTTAATTACAAACTAGGTAAATGACTAGTATGGCAGTAAACTATAACCTTTGATGAGATTGCCCTATTTACCAGACAAGAATTATTGGCATCATCAAAGGACAAAATCTGCAAGTTAACCTCTGTCCTTGCCAACCTGTTAAAGCAGTCTTTTCCATTGAAGACTTAAAATTAAGCTTAGTACTGTAGCAAAAATAGTACTTATTTCTCCAGTGTTTTAAGTTTTTGTTAATGTTTCTGTTTACGGAGTTGTTTCAGACACTCTCCTCATCACTGGTAATAAAATGCTATTCTTTTTTTCCTTATATTTCCACAGTTCTATCTCAGACACTGTCCTCTATTACAATTCATTGTACCCCTCGTTTCACCCTCAGTTTCCTGTTGGGGCCTCCAATTAATAATTTTACCAGTAGCATTGGGATAACCTGGGGGCCCTTAGAGGGAGCCCATATGTCCCTTGTTTGATGTAGCTGGTGTACTTTTTCAACCATAGAGCAGGTCAAAGTTTTTCTTGATTCTCCTAGAGTCCTTACCTGGGTATAAAATTAAAGTGACAGAGTCAGATCAACAAAGGAAAAAATTTAATATAATAAAGGTTTTACATAACACAAGTGACTCCATAAGAAAATGATAACCCAAAGGAACAACCAGAGATTAAAGTGGGCAGTCATGCATATATAAATGTAATACATTGGGGGCACTGAAAGATTTATTTTCCCATGTAACAATTGCAGTGTTTTTTGTTTTTCTGGCTTGAGGTTCATATATGGTTAGTCCAGGTTCATTTAAATACAGGGACTTCTACTTGAATTTTGTTTTTTAGCAATGCTGTAAAAAGAAATCTTTAGTAGGGGCCAAGGAGATAGCATGGAGGTAAGGTGTTTGCCTTGCATGCAGAAGGACAGTGGTTCGAATCCTGGCATCCAATATGGTTCCCCAAGCCTGCCAGGAGCGATTTCTGAGCATAGAGTCAGGAGTAACCCATGAGCGCTGCCTGGTGTGACCCAAAAACCAAAAACCAAAAACCAAAAAAAAAAAAAAAAAAAAAGAAATCTTTAGTAGCAATGATTATCAGTTCTAAATAGACTCAGCAGTATGTTTCTATGGTGTATTTGTTGGAAAGATAAAAAGAAACTAAGAGAAAGAATTTGAAATAGACTTTATTCTTATAGTCTGGTATATTTTGATTCCAACAGTCTTGTCTTTTATTGCTAAATGCAAGGAAGTATTTGGGAAAATAATTTATAACCATGAAATTTCTTTTTCCTCTTTTCCACTTGCAACAGATTTTCAGCACAAAATAACTGTGCAGGCGTCTCCCAACTTGGATAAAAGGAGGAGTTTGAACAGCAGCAGCTCCAGCCCACCCAGCAGTCCTACAGTGATCCCCAGACTTCGAGCTATACAATGTAAGCTATATCCTCTGGTACAGGGACCTTTTTATGTTGATTTTGTCTCTAACTGAATGGACTTTAGTGAAGTAGGCATGTTTTAATTATGATAACTGGTTGTAAGCATGTGACATTTAAAAGGTGTTACTTTTGGGGCTAGAGTGATAGCTCAGCGGTAGGGCATTTATTTGCCATGCTTGCTTGCAGCAACGTTCTATCTCAGGCAACCCATATGGTCCCCTGAGCCTGCTAGGAGTGATTTCTGAGCACAGAGCTAGGAGTAAACCCTGAGTGCCGCTGGGTGTGGCAAAAAACAAAAAAACCAG
Source organism: Suncus etruscus (assembly GCF_024139225.1). Classification (NCBI taxonomy): domain Eukaryota; kingdom Metazoa; phylum Chordata; class Mammalia; order Eulipotyphla; family Soricidae; genus Suncus; species Suncus etruscus. The sequence goes on along the minus strand of NC_064862.1, from coordinate 43,101,679 downwards.
TGTTACTTTTATTTAAAAAGTGAAATTTGGAGCTGGAATGATAGTACAGTAGAGGTAGGATCCTTTCTTTGCATATGGTTGACCCAGTTTGGTTCCTGGTACCTCTTATGTTTCTCTGAGCCCATACCTGAATTCAGAGCCAGAAGAAACACTGAGCACTGCCAGGTGTGGCACAAACCACCCAAAACGCCCCAAACATATACAAAAAAAAAAATTTATAATAAAGTTTTCTTTTTTCTTTTTTCTTTTTTTTTTTTTTTTTTTTTGGTTTTGGTTTTGGATCACACTCGGCAGCACTCAGGGGTTACTCCTGGCTTTATGCTCAGAAATCGCTCCTGCCAGGGGGACCACATGGAATGCCAGAATTCGAACCACTGACCTTCTGCATGCAAGGCAAATGCTTTATCTCCACGCTATTTCTCCGGCCCCATAAATTTTTTTAAAATTCTATACCATTGGACAATGTGACCAAGCCATTGAGTAGAAAGTGAAATGCCACATCTTGAAGCATTTTGTGAGGAATTGGCAAAGTAATATTGGCATAGCAATATCATTAATATAGTTGTGCTATGATATAAGTAGTTAAAAATTTAAATCTAAAAGTCAATTTTCCCCATTTCTTTTTTCATAGAGAAAAATATATTTTTGCTTCTTGAACATTCAACTTTAATGTACTTTATATTTAACCAGACTAGTCCCTCAAAATAAATTGTGATATTTTGGTTTTAGATATTTGGTTTTAGAATATGTTCTGGTATCCTGGGTGTTGCAGTGATAGAATAATTGTGTAGATAAGAGCTTTGAGTTGTGAGCCCAGCAGATAAAATGTCAAACTAACTTAATTGATATTGCTTGTCACAATAGAATGGAAATTGGAATTATCAAAAAAAATAGATTAATAAAAGAATTTGTGATAATAGTTATATCTCACAACTGTGCTTGCTATAAAGTCATTGTCTGAGGATTTACTGAGCTGGTTGGTGCTAGTTGAACTTCTTTGTGACTGTTTTTGCTCACTGTGCATGGTAGTTTCCTCCATTACTTTCCCATTAAATTTTTATTGCTCTTATGAAAGGTAGAAGTGTTGTGTAGTGATATATGCAGCCTCACACTCCAGGAATTTTGTAGCTGGGACAATTTGGTGGCTTGACAGGTTGATGAGTTTTAGTTGTGGAGTTAGCTGTTTCTATGCTGGCAGATGTTGAATCTGGATGGGGTTTGCTGGGCCTTCCTGTTGAGAGGAGAATCTGCCTCCCTCTATATGTAGAAGGGCTCAGAGTTTACAGCCAGGAAACTGGTCTACCTGGGACAATTCAGTGACTTGGCTTTTTTCGAGGTTGGTTGTGGAGATTGGCTGTTTCTAAGATTGAGGATAACTGTATCTTATATAATTCATCTGTCATTGGATATTTGGTTTGTTTTCAAGTATTGTCTATTTTAAGTAAGTGTAATGTTGCCTACATCTTTTCAACTTCATGGTTTTTGTGTTCTTGGGATAGATGTTGAGACTCATGGGATTGCTGGGGTAATATAAGAGTTTTATTTTAAATTTGTTGAGAACTTTATATATTGTTTTTCTGTAGAAGCTGAATCCAATGACATTTTCACCAACAGTGAATGAGGAGTCCTCTTATACCACATCCTCACCAACACTTACGGCCTATTTTTTTTTATAGGCCAACCTCACAAGTGTGTTTTATAAGATACTGCTGTACTACCTTTAAAAGTCACTATATATTTTGTATTTTCAGTAGTAATTAAAGAAGAGTTCCTCTTTCACTTTCATTAACTGTAGACAATGGCTTCATTTACATAGTAAATTAGTATCTGCATAAGCCTTGCAAGGCCCCCAAGATATGTACTAACATGAAATCTTGTGATCTTGGGATTTCAAATCAACTCTCTGTGGTTGAGCTGAAGTGAGCTCAGAGATCTTCATCTTCCCCCAAACAGGACTCATTTTCTGAAGTAATAGAGGAAAACATTCTAATTCGTATATCCAAACAGGACCAATAATTTTTCAGGAATGGTGTCATCATATTCATTTTTTTTTTTTTTTTGGTTTTTGGGTCACACCCGGTTGCACTCAGGGGTTCTTCCTGGCATTATGCTCAGAAATTGCTCCTGGTAGGCGCTCGGGGGACCATATGGGATGCTGGGATTTGAACCACTGTCCTTCTGCATGCAAGGCAAACGCCTTACCTCCATGTTATCTCTCCGGCTCTGCGTCATCATATTCTTGATGAGATTTATTATATTAAGTTAATATTGTTTTGGAAAATAATATATTTTAAGGCTACAGTTTTCTACCTCTTCAAATGTGTTTACCCATGCCATGTCCCCAATCACCATCCATTTAATCTTGTCAGCCTCTCTCCTTTAGTAACCTCAATTCTATGTTTGGAATCAAAGTGTTTTGTTTTTGCTTTGTTCATTTTCTTGCTTTGTTTTCTTAAATACACATATATAGGAAATCACCTGAATATGTGTAAATCACTCATAGAGTGAAAAATCATGCACATTTTCTAACATTTTTTGAAATGTATACAAATTTCTAAAACTTCTAAAAATTTTCCAATATTTTTCTAACATATTTTGCTTAGATCATTGCCTGCATTTCTGTCTATATTGTCGCAAAGGACAAGATTTTATCTTTTTTAATAGTCAAATAAACAGTATTCCTTAGTGTTTTTGTACCACTTTTTGACCCATTCTATATGTATTATCCAGTTGGATCTTTTGCATACTTGAGCTATTGAAAAGTACTCTGATACATATATGTATGTATATTTCTCTATGGATTATTGTTTTTGTGTTTCTTAGATATATAGCGAAATGGAATTATGGGATTATATGATCTATTTTTTATTACTTTATAGAAACATCATAGTTTACTTAGTTACAAATAATATTTTTGTTTATGAAATTTCATGTCCCAACAACAATCTTACCACCAGTGTAAATTTCCCTCCACTACTCTTTCCAAATTTTTACCCCTCATTCCTGCTCACTGAGCAGGCATAATAATATAATATAATATAATATAATATAATATAATATAATATAATATAATATAATATAATATAATATAATATAATATAATACTTCATAGTGCTTGTTTATAGGTAAGTGATGAAATTATAAAGAACAACAGCACAAGAAAATTTGTAAAAATTATTACTTGTCACACGAGGTCATTGACTAAATGTTTACTAAGCTATTTGTTGCAAGTTGATCTTTCTGGTTTTGAAGCCACATTAGGTGGCTTCAGTGCTACTTTGACATCTAATTTGGTGTTTACCTACTGGAGTGGCGATATTGAAAAATTTGGAGGTGTAGCATCATCACATACACATATGTGGCCACATTCCAAGCTTTGTAACTGATATGGGGTGGCTCTGGGGCATGTTTTTAACTGTCAGACCTTCTGGAAGTACGAAAAGACAGTGGGAGCGTGCCTGCATTAACACTAACAAAGTCCTTTTGAGCTCAGCTCAAATACCAGCATACCTGGAGATTTGGTCAGTTAAGCATCTCTGTAGAAATCAGTGATAAAACACTGAAGTTGGGCTAATGGCCAAGTAGTGATTGTGAGTTATGGGTACAGGTTCCAAGGCAGAGCAGAGACTGGGCTTATCCCTACTCCCTAAAATGCTCTTTATTGCAGCTTGGTGTGCATTTCTTTTGGGAATAAAATGAATTTATGAAGATGGCCAGTGAATAGACATGGTGGTGGCTATGGGATATGATTTGATAGATCTATTTTTAATGTTTTAAGAAATGACCATTCTTTTTTACTTTTGAATCAGTTTACATTTCCACCAACATTGCACAAAATGATTTTTTGTATACATCTTTGTAAATACCTGCTTCTAGTCTTTTGATAAGGGCCTTTTTCACATATGTAAAGTGTTACTTGCATTATATTTTGATTTACTCATTCATCATGATGAGCAATTTTACCATTTGAATGCATTTTTAGTGACGTGTCTGTTCAGTTCATTTTATAGTGAGGAAGGGGGATTTGAGCACACCCATCTCTGCTTAGGAATCACACTTGGAATACTTAGATAAAGTGCCGGGGACCAAGCTGGGACCAACCACATGCAAGGCAAATACTTTACCCCACTTTGGTATCTCTCCAGCACTCATGGTTGTGATGGGATAATTTTTATTGTTGATGTATAAGTTCATCCTTTAAAATTTTTAATTTAGTCACCATAAAATTACAATGCTATTTTTTAATAAATTTTTATTGTGATCAAAGTATATTACAAGTCTTTCACAGAATTATTTACAGTACATAGTGACAATGAATGAAGGGAATTCCTATCACCAGTATTGTCCTCCCTCCACCCCTGTTCCCAGCATGTATCCCATATCTCCCTCTTTTACCCCCCAGAATACTAGTGTAGCTGGTCTCCACTTTACAGCTTGTTGTAGATTGGGTATCTATTCTGTTGTCATTGACTTTGGGTTTGGTGTTCAAGTCTGATCATTTTTTATTTTCACTACATGTTTATATGACTGTTCCTGGTATCATCATTTTCCCCCTCAATTTATGAGGCTTAATGATTCAAGTTATGTGATTTTGTTGGAGATAAAAGGGATAAGGAAAAGAGAAGAAAAAATACCACAAAAAGAAAAAGAGAGAGAAAAGAAAGAAAAGAAAAATGCACCCAGCAAAAAAAAAAAATCACCAAATAATATCCACATGAGTGAAAAAGAAAGAAAAATGTTGAAGAAAAAAGAAGGAAAATCATATTAAAAACAGACAAAACAAAACAAGAAAAAGTGTTGGAGTGGCAGGATTTGGTGTTACCCCCACTTTTTTTTTTTTTTTTGCATAGGCACAGTAAGTATTGGGGAATAAAGGGAATTCCCATGGCCTAAGAGATTCAGGGTTTCTCCCCTCTTGAAGCATACTTTCATGGGAACAACCACTGGCTCCATATATACTCATTACCATTTCCCAAGATTTTTTTTTTTTTTTGTGGTGCCAGAAAAATTTTCTCTCAGTTGTGGATGAGAAAATCAGGCCACTGTAGCTAGCAATCTTGTTAATTGCGCAGGTCATAGGACAAGGTCTAGGATAGTGTCTTTACAGTTCTAGAAGTTCTGTTCCATCTTAGTTGTTGTGTCCAGTCTTCTATATCTTGTGTTCCCTGTTTTTGCTCAGCCCCTAGGATATTATGGTTCCAAAGGTTCTGCTCAGTCTCTGTTGTCAAAGTTGGGCCTCTGTACTAGGAAATCTTGATTTTTGTAAGAGTTCTGGGATATAGCCTAGGGTAGGGTTTTCCTTATTGCTCCCAAGGTAAGCTTTGCCCAGTCACGGTTGTCAAAGTCAGTTTTCTGTAGTTAGTGCTCTTATTTTCATAGTTCAAAGGATGATACATCTTCTGATTTCCACTTAGTGTTAGGTGATGTGATAGGACCTCCTGGTCTTTGGTCAAGTTGTCATTTCCTCGCTGTCCTCATTGTCATATTAACATTGGCACAAGTATATCTCCCAACGGAGCTTAGTTCCTGGTGTTGTTGCAGGGAGCTCTATCAGTTCTACATCTGGGATCTGGGGTTTGAGATTGAATTAATACTGCTCAGTCTCATGGAGACTGAGTTGTATCCACATGACATATGTCCAGGATGGGAGGCACCCTTGTGTTATAAAACGTGTGAGTTCTTATCCTTAGAAGATAAGATGTAGTTTCTGTGTCTATGTTTTCCCCTTTCTTTACTGTGCAAAAAAAAAAAATCTTTACTATACAAAAATATAGTATCATATTGTATTGTTGGTGCTATTCTGGATAAGGATGACAGATCACAGATACTGGGGTTTGGTTTTGATCAGAGCTTTTATCCCCGGCAAGATGTTTTCTTGGTTTTTGTACCAAACAGCACCAAAACTGGTGAAGATAGAGAAAATATGTATTTATAAAAAATAGAACAAATAAATAAAACTGAGTTAAAGAAAGGAAAAAAAAAGGTATTTGAAGAAAACAAGTGATGGAGGAGGCTACCTGTATGTTTAGGAACACACATCATAAGATGCATTATACAATGCTATTTTTGATTTGACATTAGGTATAATCTATTTCAACACCAATCCCTTGACCAGTGTCCATTTCCCTTCACAACACCCCCTATTCTCTTTTACTTCCCAACGATCAGTCTGATTCTATAAGAGAGACATTTTTTTTTTGCACTGTGATTTTTACAGTACTGTTTGCTGATTGGATTTTAGATTTAATACTTTACCTATCAGTACCGCATCCTTCTCTTGGTGGAGTTATTCCCTTCACCATAGTCATTGCTCCCTCCCTAGATATCTCAGCCCCATCAGGTGGCATGTTTTCTACTGAATACCAATTTTCATGTTCTTTCTTTTCATTGTTTTGACCATTTTTATTTTTAAATTATTTTAAAATTATTCTACCATTTATTTTAAGTGTTTATTATGAAAGGATATTGATTCTTGTTAAATGCTTTTATCTATATCTAATTAATTATGTGATCATATAATTATTTTTTGCTGATTTTTGTATATTAATTGGCTTGTATCCTTTGGATAAGCCCCTCTTGATTTTGGTACATCATATTTTATTTTATTTATTTTTTATTTATCTTTATTTTTAATTATGAGAACAATGACGCAAAGGAAGAGGACAAGGTAAAGTTACCGTGGGAGGACAATCACCAATAAACAGTCCTCAGAAGAAATCCCATTGCTGACACCTTAATTTTGAACATACAGTCAAGGAACATTAAGAAGAAATAAAACAGAACCCATGTACAATTACTTTGTCCCTCAAGTCTCCAGATGTACATTATAACATTTCTTAGTGGTACACAAAGCAATTTAAAGCCAGATACATAATATTTTAAGTGTATTATTGAATTTTGTTTGCTAAAGTTTTCTTGAGGATCATAGCCCTTAAATATTCTTAGTAAGGGGCTGAAGTGATAGTATAGTGAATAGAGCATTTGTCTTGCATGCATCTTTCCCAAGTTTGATCTTCAGCATCTCATATGGTCCTCTGAGCACTGTTAGGAATGAGTCCTGAGTGCAGAGCTAGGAATAACTCCTGGTCACCACTAGTTGTGGTCCCAAAACCAAAACCAAATAAACAAAACAAATATGTATCCTTAGTATTAAAAATACTTGCTCATTAGGGATATTGGTTTGTAATTATATATTGGTCTGTAATTTCATATTTGTTTGATGGTCATACTTAATTTTGGTGTTATCTTCATAAAAAATGCTCGAAAGTCCTTCAGCCATTTCTCCGGCCCCCAATTTCTTTATCTTGAACCAAATCAAACCTCTGATGCAGGTTATCTTCAAGATATTTTTTCTTTGTTTCTGTATTTCCTCTGATTGCTAGAATAAATGTACTATCATTTTTGTTTTGTTTTGTTTTTTGTTTTTGTTTTTGGGCCACGCCCGCTGGTGCTCAGGGGTAACTCCTGGCTGTCTGCTCAGAAACAGCTCATGGCAGGCACGGGGGACCATATGGGACACCGGGATTCGAACCAACCACCTTAGGTCCTGGATCGGCTGCTTGCAAGGCAAACGCCGCTGTGCTTTTTCTCCGGGCCCTATACTATCATTTCTACTATTCAGTATACATCACATGACAGTTAAAACATGAACTCTGAAACCACAGTGTTTAGGACTGAATTACAATTCTGGTTCTACAGTGCTTTGACTTTTGGAAAGTTCTTAAAACTCATTATGTTTCATTTCTGAAAACCAAGGACGAGAGTCTTAAAGGGGTTAACGTAAATCACATGGAATAGTATCTTTTGGCATGGCAAAAATTCAGTATGTATGGACAGGTGTTATGGTTATTGATTCTATTGCTCCTTGAAGCTCTTTTTGACTTTGAGGCCATTATTTTGTCTTTTTTTTTTTTGCAACATATTTTATTGTATGTCTCCCCCAGGTAGGTCAGAGATGTTTAAATATACCTCAAATTTGGGGCCAGAGAGATAGCATGGAGGTAAGGCGTTTGCCTTTCATGCAGGAGGTCATCGGTTCAAATCCTGGTGCCCCATATGGTCCCCCGTGCCTGCCAGGAGCAATTTCTGAGCCTGGAGCCAGGAATGGCCCCTGAGTGCTGCCGGGTTTGACCCAAAAACCACAAAATAAAAAATATATATATATATATATATATATATATACCTCAAATTTAGGGGAATGAATAATGACACATTGAGTTGTAGATGTTATTGGGCATATTTCTTCCTCAAAATATTAGGAAAGATGAGTAAATTCAAGTTAAAGTTAGTAAAGTCAATTCTGAAAGCAGTGAAATAAAACAAGAAAAAACTATTGAAACTGAAACAAAGAATGTAATGGGAGAACTTGGAATCATTTTAATGAAATTGAGGGGCCGGAGAGATAGCATGGAGTTAAGGCAATTGCCTTTCATGCAGAAGGACGGTGGTTCAAATCCCGGCATCCCATATGGTTTCCTGTGCGAAATTGAATTTTTAAAAGTGATTTCTCCAAAATTGTTTAAAGGATAGTTAAACTTAGGGACTATATATTTTAATTATCATTGACTTAAGATAAAATCAAGGTATTTTATCAGTGTGCAAAGAAATCACCTCTTTTAAAGAAGCCACGATCTGATATTAGCACAAAATATTTTCTCATTTTTTCTTTTCTTTTTTTTTTTTTCTGTAGTAGTTGGTTTTGTTGCATGATATTATATTTAGTGGGCACTTGCCTTTAAGAATAAGAAAAAGTGGAACCAAAATGATAGTACAGTGTTGGGTGTAGGGTGTTTGCCTTGTATGCAGATAACTAGAGTTCAATCTTTGACACCTCTTATGATTCCCAAGTCTGCCATTAGTGATTCTGGTCAAGTGTGGCCCAAAAACTAAGACCAAAACTAAACAAAACAAAGAATAGGACAAGAAAGGGAGTTTGAAGAGATCACAGATAAAGTGCTTGCTTTGTGTTTGATCCCTGGTACCCCATATAGTCTTCCAAGTCAGAACAGGAGTGATCCCTAAGCAAATAGCACAGAGCCATAAGTAAGTGCTGAACACCACCTGACGTAATCAGGAAGAAAGGAAGGAAGGAAGAGAGGGAGGGAGGGAGAGAGGAGTTCAATAATTAATCTTTTGAGAATGTTAGGTTCAAGGTATGTCTTATAATGGATGTATTAAAGTTATGGCTAAACACACCCTTTCCCTATTGAACAGAATCAAATGGCACAAAAGGTAAATCACAAATTCTTGTTATTTCAGCGACCTACTATCATTGTATACCCCTGGCATAAGTCCCATTAACAGATTATCATGATGAACAGTAAACTTTGAGAATTAATTTTTTCAAGGAGATGATTTATACCAGCTAAAAACATCAGTAACCCTCCCACTCCTCTCTTGTTTATCTCTGTTTAGCAAAATATTCAGAAAACTATAGATTTCTCTAAAAATTAAAGTTTGAAATATAAATACTGTATGGTTTAGCACTCTACTTCTGGGAATATATCCAAAGGAAACAAAAGCACTAAATTGAAAAGACATATGCACTTATGTCAAGGTTACTATACATTATTTACAAAAGTCAAGACATGAAAAGAACCTAATTGTCCTTTGATGTATGGCTATCCACACAGAACACAAGTGGTGTACGTGATTGTTTTTAATATTCGAATAGCAAGGAAATCCTGCTATTTTTAACAAGATGAATAGGACATGAAAGCATTGTAATAAAGGAAATAAAAATTCATAGAAAAATATACTGCATTTTCCAGCATATAAGACGACTTTTGAAACAAAAAAAGCCAATCGAATATTGGGGGTCGTCTTATATGCCGAGTATATCCCGAAAAATGTTTCAATATGCCGCTAAACGAAAATTATCTGAATATTGCCACAAAACGAATTTTCCAACTCGATCCTGCACTAATCACCGCAAGGCTACTCCAACTGCCTCTCTAACTCAGCCAATCCAAGCAGGCTTTTTATGCATGCAAATTAGACACTGTTCTGCACCAATCACTGCAAGGCTGCTCTGACCGCCTCTCTGACTTAGCCAATGCAAGCAGGCTTTTTATGCATGCAAATTAGACAATGTTCTGGACCGAATCTACACTGTCAAAAGCCTGCTCAGATTGGTCAGAGTCAGAGAGGAAGTCTATGACAGTATAACCTTTGAACCTTTGCTTGTTGTGATTGGCTCACTGTGGTACATACATTTGCAGCACAGGAACATTCTGTCTGATACAGCGAATATAGGCCTAACTTAAGTTTTAACTGCAAAATTAGGGGGTCGTCTTATATGCCGAGTATATCCCAGAAAATGTTTCAATATGCTGCTAAACGAAAATTGTCTGAATATTGCCACAAAACGAATTTTCCAACTCGATCCTGCACCAATCACTGCAAGGCTTCTCAGATCGCCTCTCTAACTCAGCCAATCCAAGAAGACTTTTTATGTAAGCAAATTAGACAATGTTCTGGACCCGAATCTGCACTGTCAAAAGCCTGCTCAGATTGGCCAGAGTCAGAGAGGAAGTCTATTACAGTAGAACCTTTGAACCTTTACTTGTTGTGATTGGCTCACTGTGGTACATACAGCTGCAGCACAGGAACGTTCTGTCTGACACAGCGAATATAGGCCTAAACCTATGTTTTAACTGCAAAATTAGGGGGTCGTCTTATACGCCGGAAAATACGGTATTTTCATAGGTAATAGAGGTATGTGGTGGATAGCGGTTGAAGGAAGATGACTAAAATCTAGAAATTTGTAGTTAAAATAAGAAATAGTGAGGGGCTGGAGTAGTAGCACAGAGTGAGGGCGTTTGTCTTGCACACGGGTGAACCTGGGCAGACGCAGGTTCGATCCACAGCATCCCATATGTTCCCCCGAGCCAGGAGCGATTTCTGAGCGCAGAGACAGGAGTAACCCCTGAGCTGCCAGATGTGGATCAAAAAACAAACAAAAAAAGAAATATTGGGGGCCGGAGTGGGGGTGCAGTGGTAAGGCGTTTGCCTTGCACAAGTCTGACCTAGCACGGACTGGAGTTCAATCCCCAGGTGTCCCTTATGGTCCCCCAAGCCAGGAGTGGTTTCTGAGTGCATAGCCAGGAGTAACCCCTGAGCGTAACTGGATGTGGCCCAAAATCCAAAATAAAAAAAAAAAAGAAATAGTGAATATAATGTACAATGAGATGATTGTGGTTAACACTGATACATGATATATATGAACCCTATTTAGATAAATCTTCAGAGTTCTTGTTGCAAGGAAAACTTTTAATATTGCATGCTTTTGTATCTATATCTGATTATGTAATCTGTAAACAAATTACTGAGCTAGTCATGTAATATATTCAGGACAAATATTATACTATAATCCTTAAACCTATAGATATTGTATGTCAACTATGTTTCAGTAAAACAGAAACTGAAATACAACTTAACAATGTAGAGAAGAAATTCTTAAAATCTACAATATTTATTAAAAAGAACAAACTGCTTTGAAAAACTTAGCATACAAAGTTTGTTTTAAGTGTTTTAAGGTTTAAGTGTTTGCTTTAAGTTCAGTTAGCTTATTTTTGTTTTACTAAAATTAAATATAACTCTCAGCTATAGTAGTTTGTAGCTGTAGTTTGTAGCTAATTTTATTCATTAACTTTGCTTTTTCTTAGTGAAGCAAAAGTGGTTTTAGTGAAAGAAATGTAAGGTGAAAGAGAGAGACATGCATTTTCTTTTCTTTTCTTCCTCCTTTTTTTAGATGCATTTTCAAGGGAGATTTTTTTTTTTAATTAAAAAATGCTAGTTAAGTAGTGGTAGAAGGAAACAGGCTCTCTGATGAGTATGGTGATGAAATGCTGTGTGCATGAAAAGTATATTAGCATTTTAGTATGTTCGTATGTGAATGCTGGTACCATAATAACAATAGTTGGTTGTTTTTTTTTTTTTTAAATATAACTAATGAGTAGTGTTCTCTGTTTAGTGACTTCAGACGAAAGCAATAAAACTTGGGGAAGGAACATGGTCTGTCGACAGGAAGAGTTTGAAGATTTAAAAAGGAATTTTAAGAAGAAAGGTTGTACATGGGGACCAAACTCAATTCAAATTAAAGAAAGAACTGATTGCAAAGAAAGGTATGTATGTGATATCTGGAGGTATTCTGGTGTAGATAGGTATGAACAGCAGTAACTGTCTTAAAATGGGTTATGTGGGAGGAGGTAAAAAGATAGTATAGTATATTATGAGGTGTTTTCTTTGTACATGGCTGACTTGGGTTCAATCCCTGCACCTCATGGGTCTCCTAGAGGCCCTCTAAAAGTAATCTCTGAGCATTGGGCTTGGGCCCCCAAAAATCAAACCCAAACCAAAACAAAACAAAATTAGCTTGCTTATGGTCAGATTTAACTTTTAAAAAGCTACTAGAGGGGCCTGGAGAGATAGCATGGCGGCGTTTGCCTTGCAAGAAGCCGATCCAGGACCAAAGGTGGTTGGTTCGAATCCCGGTGTCCCATATGGTCCCCCGTGCCTGCTAGGAGCTATTTCTGAGCAGACAGCCAGGAGTAACCCCTGAGCACCATCGGGTGTGGCCCCCCCCAAAAAAAAGCTACTAGAATATACAAATCTAAATTAATAGGATGAGTTCATAATGCTAATTATTGTTATTTAGTACTGATAAAATTATGTATTTTATCACATTTTAAGGTTTTAGTTTTACTCTGTTACTCTTTAAACAAAGTACAGATGTATTCTCTTTGCTTTCTTGAAAATATTGTTGGCATATATCTAGTAAACCCTAATTTGCATGTCACGTTGTTATGTAGTTCTATTATCTTTCTCTTATAGAATAAGACCTCTCTCAGATGGCAACAGTCCTTGGTCAACTCTTATAATAAAAAATCAGAAAACAGTGCCATTGACTTCATTATTTGTGGAGCAATCAGGTAAATATGCTTCAGGAAATAGAACTTGTTTGAATTAAACAACATCTGAACATTTACAGAAATTTTATTAATCTTTTTGCCATTCAAAAGCCTAGGGGAAATTAGCAAAATACTACTTTATAGTAATAATCTGAGCTTTGCTTATTATACCTTTATGTTTAGAAGTTATTTTTATACTTACATTTATTAGGCTACACAGATTTAATTTGAAATTCATTCTTTTTATTTTTTGACAGAAAAAATTAGTGTCAGAAGGAATTATGCAGGAACAAATTAGTTTAATAGCAGATATTATGAAAATATGGATACCGTAAAATTCTGGTTGAATTTAAGGGGTAATTTTTTTGGTCTATATTGCTACTTTGAAATATTAGTAAGACAGTTAACTAGTGAAAACTACTTTTTGAAGAGAGTACATAGTAATATCCTTAAATTTTTTTTTCTGGAATTGCTGTTCAATATTCAGTTCAAAAGTGTTAAAGAATTCTGGAAACTAATGAAAAACTATCAAGAATTGTTACTAACATTTCATGGCTTTAGATTGCTTTGTGTACTGCTAAGAAATGTTATAATGTACTACAATCTGGGGACTTGTGGACAAAGTAATTGTACATGGGTTCTGTTCTATTTTTCTTACTATTCTTTGATTGTAAATTCAAAATTTAGGCGTCAGCATGGGGATTTCTTCTGAGAACTCTGTTTATGGGTGATTATCCTTCCACTGTAACTTTACCTTGTCCTCTTTCTTTGCATCATTGTTCTTATAATTAAAAATAAAAAATAAAAAAAAAGAATTGTTACTAACAAAGAAAAATGATTGGTCCCTGTTAATAGCCCTTTGATACAATAGTCAAATTAAGATGTTTATCAAAACATGACATTAAACTTATGAATGTATTATCAAGATTAGACTTAATTTTATAAGCACTCTTGCCTCACACTACTCATGTTCAGTTTTTTTTTTTCTTCTGTATCAGGAAGATGTGTTTCAGTACAAAGACCTTGATAAATACATAAGTACATAAAATGCTCTTGTTATTTTTGGATTACTATATTCTGCTGTCAAATTCTTTGTTGTATTCTCTTACCTCTAAAGGTAAGATATTCCCCTCTCATATTACACACTAAAATTTATTGTCAACCATAGTTTGAAGCCTAATGAAAAATAATTATAATATTAAAGTTATTATTTCTAATTATAGTACATTTATGTGGCTGTCTAGATAAAGGGATTAATCTGAGAAGTCTTCTTGCTTTCTTTCTCTTAATCCTCTGTATTCTTTCTAAGAATATTTTGATCCTATTAGAACTCCTTGTAATAAAAGAATATGTGTGGCTGACTCAGCTTTCTCTCCATTATTTCTGTGGTTCATTTGAAGGGTTTTAAAGTTTCTTGAAACAAGACTTTCAGCTGTCTGGTCAGCCTGAAGGTAACTCTCTCATCCCTCATAAACCTATCCTTTGAAGAATTTTTGCCTTGTACATTTATTTTCAAAAGCCTTTTTTGGATACATTTAATTAAACTATCTTGCTCTTTCCCATATGTCCCATTTTCATTTATTCATAGCTCTTTTTAAATTTAATTTTATTTATAGCTCTTATATGAAATTCATATTTATATTTATTGGCACCTTAATTGAATGTGTTTTCTATCATTTCATAATTGGAATTTTATCTCTATGAAGAACTTGATCTTTTTTTGTTAATCTAGTCTCAGTATCCAATATGATCAATCCTACAATATTTATTGTCTAATCTTAAAATGACTTGATCTTAGTAGATAATGAGTGTGTATCCCTTGGTTAGGGCTTCAAATGCCTGATGTCTGTTAGAAAAACTGGAAAAGATTATGATCAGTTTAGTGCTGGTCCATGACCACTTTAGGGGAAAGTTATTCATACTGAGCTAGAAAGGTATATGCAAGCCCACAGGAGCATACTGAGGAAATCGGGAAGTGGACACAAATTTCACTTGTTGACAGAATTCTCAGGCTTTTAAAGTAACAGATTGTTATGTATTAGATATATTATATTTTGGTTCAACAGAAGGCATTTTCTGCCTACTTTGATTTCCATCTATTCAGAGGGATTTATTTAAGTCCTTATGAGATAAAAAGTCAAAGGTTTGGATGCTTACCATCTGCAGCCATTCCACACCTGATTTATATACAAGTAACTGGATTGAAGACGCTGAAAGATGTTCATTGCTTGAGGGGTTTCATAGAAGCTGGACTGCCTGTGGGAAAATTGGCAGCTGGGTATTCTGAGAGAGCTGAGGGAAAAGGAATATGTTGTATTGGGTGTTAGAAAGTAGATGGATGGACAGAAGAAGGTGGCTTGCGAAGAGGAAGCATCACTGGGAAGAGCATGGTTTTGTTTGGAAGAAAGGCTGTGTGCCAACTTGTGTAGCTGCAGAGTATCATAACTGTAGTAGGACCTAATTCTGGCAGAATTATTGGAGGTTTTAATTGTAGATGGTTTTAGACACCAGATTTAATAGGATTTTATAGTTTTGTTCATTCGTTGTTGGAAGCACCTAATGGTAAAAATTAGAACTTGTTACCCTTTAAGGTTTCTTTAATCTCTTAATCCCTTTGGAGAATCTTCCTTTTAGAGTGGCCTGCATGGTCTGTAGTAAATGAAAACTTCACATTTCTACAAGTTTCCAGATGATGCCAGGAACACTTTGAGAACAAGCAATCTGCTGTATGGCAGTTTTTCGTAACACATGTATTTAATTAGTTGAGGAAAGGGGCACATTTTATGCAATTGTGAAGTGTATTTGTATATGTTTGTGTATGTGTGTATTATGTTCTCAGGTCTCTTTATGACTTTATTTCTACAAGATTTGCTTTACCCCTTGTGTATGAAGAAACTGTCCTAGAAATGAAACTTTGTGTTCCTCTGCAAGAAACCTTGACCAATGTTTCTCAGGTTAAGAACACCGGGATAAATCATTTGCTAAACTAAAGAAGTACTACATGTGCTTAGATTTAGAGTATTTATTGATTACATTTTTAGATTTATTTCTTTAAGACTGTAATTTAAGTGATTTTACTATAAAAGTATACTACCATGTGCATATTTATATTTTATTCAGGTACTTGTGAGGAACCAAACTATTCCCCTGAAGGATTAGAACACAGAAAACCAAAACAAATGAAGTTTCCGAATCAAGCCTACATTGATCTATCTCTTTGGAAAGATGGCCAGAAAGAAAATCCTGTGGAGTCTGAAAAGTGGGAGGAGGGAACTTCTGTGAGCCCTGTAGCTTGCACTCCTCAGGTGACCCCTACAAATAGTCTGAGTAGATCCCCTCAGAAGAAGAAAACAGAGTCTGCTTTGTATGGCTGCACCATGCTACTGGCATCGGTGGCTTTGGGACAGGATATCAGGTATCTAAATAAAGCACAGACTGCTGAAGAACTGTTACTCAAAGAAGAAAGGAAGAAACGTGATGGAATCTTCCAGTGGGCCCCCAAATCCCGAAGCACTGCCAGTTCTTCCAGGAGGCTACAAACTACAGGAGAAGGGAACAACAACTCACCCTGGGTCCCTCCATCAAGTGCTGTGAGCCTTCTGTCAATGCCGGCTCTCTCCACAAAATGCTTGCTACAGACTGATGGAGAAGATTCATTAGAGGACAGCACACATATTACTTATGACCCCAAGATGCCAACTGCAGATTTTTGTCCTGCCATCGGAGGAAGTAGTCATGAGCCAGCCTGCATGCCAGGACTTGTAACTGATCCTAATAGGTGGAAAAGTCATTCTCCAACTTCCACAGAGCAGGCATGTGGGAATTTGCCTGATGTTTCTTCTAAGGAAAGAGCAACATGTCTCACATGGACCATGTCTGATGGAAATGCCATCCAGACTCCAAGTAAGTCCCGTTAGTTGGACAAACAATGTAAAATTGGATGGATATCTGCATATATCTTATTTGTTCTGTTTGGGTAGATCTTTGAATTTTACTCTAGTCTTTTATTTGGCTTTATGATATGGATTCTAAGCAAATGATCAGTACATTTTTAACACCTTAAATATCACATACATGTTAAAAAAAAAAAAAGGTTCTGAGGAAAAACTGTCCAAAACCTTTCTGTTATAGAAGAGGTTATTTCCCCCAAATTAAAATCAGTAATTCGTGGAAGAACTGGAACTAAAATTGCACTAGCTAACCTCCCTTTTTAATCTGGTTGCCTACTATTTCACTTTTCTGTTCTACTGGGGTGGATATTAAGCTGTATTAAAGCTGAAACTGTGGGGCCAGACAAATGGCATGGAGGTAGAGCGTTTGCCTTGCATGCAGAAGGATGGTGGTTCAAATCCCAGCATCCCATATGGTCCTCCAAGCCTGCCAGGAGCAATTTCTGAGCGTAGAGCCAGGAGTAACCTCTGAGTGCTGCCGGGTGTGTGACCCAAAAGCCAAAAAAAAAAAAAAAAAAAAAGCTGAAACTGCTTTCATGATCTTTTCCTGTAATTCTTGAAATACTGTGCATAGACTCTTTTCAGATTATTGTTCATATTTTAAAGTTAATTGGTTTAATCAATACCCTTTTGTAAATCTGTAGAATGTAAGTAATTTAGAATTGCGCAAGGAGAAATTTTAGCACTGTAATCCCCTATGAGGTCAGTCTTTTCTTAATTATAAAAACATTTATTTTCTAAAGTGGCAATAAGTAATTTCCTCAAAACAACAAAAGTATAAAGTCATGTAAAAACTTCATGTTTTAAAATTATATATATATATATATATTTTTTTTTTTTTTTTTTTTTTTTGGTTTTTGGGCCACACCTGGTGGTGCTCAGGGGTTACTCCTGGCTGTCTGCTCAGAAATAGCTCCTGGCAGGCACGGGGGACCATATGGGACACCAGGATTCGAATCAACCACCTTTGGTCCTGGATCGGCTGCTTGTAAGGCAAACACCGCTGTGCTATCTCTCCGGGCCCTTAAAAATATTTTTTATTTAAGTAACATGATTATAGTTGGGTTTCAGTTGGAAACAATACCGCCGTTCACCAGTGTAACATTTCCCCCTCCCAGTACCCCCCCATCCCCTGCCTGTATTCAAGACAGACATTCTACTACAATTATTTGTTTTTAAGTTAAAACTTCTTATTTTAATTATTATTTTAGAGTATAATTTGAAAGTAAAATTTAATCACAATAACCATACTTTTTAAGTCTTAATTTTACTGTAGTCTAGTTTTGAAGTCTACACTGTTTATAAACAAAATATAATGTCCATTATAGTGCTTATATACACTTCAGTGATGTAACTGTTTACAAATGCATTTTGTATAAATTAAACCAATTTTTCCTTTCTGGGACAGTGCTTTTATCCCTTGACTTTATTTATGTATTTGTTTGTTTTATTTGTTTTTGGTTTAAAAACTTATTAAGATATAATTAGACAATGAGACATTTCACCCACTTAAAGTGGATGGTTAAATTATTTTTCTATCCTGTTTTATTTTTATTATGTTCTGGTTTTTGGTGGTTTTGGGGAGGTTGTGTTTTTGGGTCACACTTGGCAGTGCTCAGGGGTTGCTTCTGGCTCTGCACTCAGAAAGCACTCCTGGAAGGCATGGGGCACAATATGGGATGCCAGGATTTGAACCACATTTGTCCTGGATTGATTTCATGAAAAGCAAATGCCTTACTGCTGTACTATTTGAAGCAGTTACCTAGCTGTGTTACCATCCTTGTAATTTATTTTTATACTCATTGTTTTAGAAGTTATTGCCTCTCTAATTTCACACTTTCTTTTCTTTCCTAACTAGCTGGTGCAACTATTGTTTCAACTAATCAAGTCCCAAAACTACAACCAGAACTGTGTTTGGGGTTTTCCCATTCATCAAATAGTCCTCACAGTAACCTGCCCAGTACCGTCCTTACTGAACAACGGAGAACTGTCAATAGTGTGCCTCTTTCTGGCTCCTACTCCTTGAGAAGGTCTTCAGATTCTCTACAGACTTTCCCATGGAGAACAAAGCCACTTCCTTTACAAACTCACTGGGTAGTGGATGGTACAGGGCCAACCGCTCACTGTTCCCTTGATGACAAGGACAGAACTAAATCTCACATGCCTTCCTTATTGGATGCTGATGTGGAAGGGCAGAAGATGGACAGCACAGTGCCTCTGTGTAGGATGAAGAGCAGAACTAGCCGTCCATCTATATATGACCTCGAGAAAGAATTTCTGTCTTAAGTGCCTTAAATTGGTCAATCATTTCTTTCTTTTTTTTTTCAAGGGAAAAAAATTAAGGCATTGTGTTTCATGTTGAATTATTAATGCTGCTGTGTTTTCAGAAACTATGGCCATGTTATTTCAATAATAATAGATGTTTGTTTTTTTACAAAATTGTATGATTTTTTTAGCTGTTTATATTTGTTTCTTATTTTTCCCTGCAGTAGGTACTTATCTATTAACTTGAATTAAACACAAGTATAAAACAAATATGTGCAAGCAATTTAATACTGTATTGGGTGGGATTTCTATAAGCACAATGTTAATATTCTCTACTCATATATAAGATAATCTGTACAGGCAAATTGTTATAAGAGGTACAGTACTATTTGCAGCAATGTGTTGGGTGGGATTATTTTAAGCACAATGTTAATATTTTGTACTCAGTTTAATTTTAATAGTCATACAGTGAAATTGTTATAAGAGATACTGTTTTGGGGCCGGGTGGTGGCGCTAAAGGTAAGGTGCCTGCCTTCCCTGTGCTAGCCTTGGACGGACGGCAGTTCGATCCCCCGGTGTCCCATATGGTCCCCCAAGCCAGGAGCAACTTCTGAGCGCATAGCCAGGAGTAACCCCTGAGCATTACCGGGTGTGGCCCCCCCCCAAAAAAATATAAGAGATACTGTTTTAATTTTCTTCCCTCCTTCATTCCTTCTGTTCTCTCTCCCTTTTCTATTCTCCCTCTCTCCCTCCTCCCTTCCTTCCTTCCTTCCTTCCTCCCTCCCTCCCTCCCTCCCTCCCTCCCTCCTCCTCCCTCCCATCCCTCCCTCCCTCCCTCTCCCCCTCCCTCCCATCCTTCCTTCCTTCCTTCCCTTCCTCCTTCCTTCTTCCTTCCTTCCTCCCTCCCTCCCTCCCTCCCTCCTCCCTCCCTCCCTCCATCCCTCCTCCCTCCCTCCCTTCCTTCCTCCCTTCCTTCCTTCCTTCCTTCCTTCCTTCCTTTCCTTCCTTCCTTCCTTCCTTCCTTCCTTCCTTCCTTCCTTCCTTCCGTCCTTTCTTCCTTCCTTCCTTCTGTAACAATGAAATAATAATAATAATGTGATATTAGTAAATAAAAGTTTTTATTAAATTTCTTTTGAAACTAGGATAAATGCAGTCCTGTTTAAACTAATGCAGCAGTACCTTATACTGCATAAATATATCCAATTCTCACTTAAATTATGCAATAATTTTCTCTCTGAGGAAATTTCACTGAATGTAACTTGTTGAAGTTTTATTGAATGTAACAAATATTTTATATGTTAGAACTCCAAATATTTTTTTTTCATTTTGAACCATATAAGGTGCCTGGGATTAAACCTGGTGATCTATTATAAGTTAAGAATCTTATCCACTGTACAGGATCCACTCTGATCCTTCTCAAAAAAATTTTTTTAAAGATTAGTCATTGACATTTGGCTAAAATCATATTATATAAGAAAAGCTCCCCTGTAAATTTTTTTGTTTTGTTTTGTTTTTTGGGTCACAACCTGCAGCGCTCAGGAGTTACTCCTGGCTTTATGCTTAGAAGTCGCTCCTAGCAGGCTCAGGGGACCATTTGGGATGCCGGGATTCGAACCACCGACCTTCTGCATGAAATGCAAACACTTTACCTTCAGGCTATCTCTCTGACTCCTCCCCTGTAAATTATTGTATGAAAGAATCTTCATTAGTAGTAATGTATTCAGTACCCAGAAGTACAATAAAAAAGAATTTGTGTACATGTATCATGTATTGTAAACATTCAGATCATTTAATTTCATTTTCCTTAAATCCTAGTACTCCAAATAAAGAACAACATAGCCAGAAAAAGATACAGAAGTTCCATTAGTATATTATATAGTTATCTCACTTTTCAGTTGTGATTCAATGTTAGACAACTGCTGAAATAAACTGATGCAGTTGAAAGGACAACATATTTTATAGATTATTTTCAGATATAATTTTAAAAATGTATTTTTTGGTAGCAGATCAGATTTGTACATGATTTAAAGATATTTGGTGAGCCACTTATAAATTATACATATGTGATACAAATAGACTGAATTATTAAGCTATAGAAATGGTTACCCAGAAGCTTGATAAGTTTGCCCGGCTCCTTTTCATTAAATATATAAACTTCCTCTTTTATCACTAGAATCTAGAATTCAGATGATAGACAATATTTAAATTATTTTATACAATAAAAGTCTAAATTGCAAACTTCATTTTATACTTTAAACTTTAACTTGGCCTAAGTTTCACCGAATGTCTGAAATGCCAGCAATATAAATCAGGTGTGATAAAACATTTTCTGGTAATAAAAACTATATTGTTTGTTTTAGACTATCTTAGTCTTCCTGCAGGTAATACCCCAGCAGATGATGATTAGGCCACAGATGTATATGAATATAGGCTCACATCATTCCCTATGCAAAATAATATGTGTTTAAGATTTCTTTCAGCAAAATCTCAGGTGCTCACAACATAATGTGGTATTATTCTATGGTTTGGTTTTAACTTTTTGATCTTTACAGTATTAGGTAATTAAAATGTTTTATAAAATTTTTATCACATTTGAAATGACAGTTGGCATGAAAATTCCTTCTATAGATAAAGGAAAAACATGCTTTAAAAAAGGTGTGCCTAAAATGAAAGTAGAAATATGGAAACTAATTTTCTCAGTTTTGCTTCTACCAAAATTGTGTGTATATGTGTGTTTGTGTGTGTGTGAGTGTGTGAGTGAGAGTGTGTGTGTGTGTGTGTGTGTGTTTGGTATGGATGTAAGTGTGTGGTTGGATGGTTGGAAAATTTGGTGTATATTTTTTACCTTTATTCCTGCTCCCATTTAGCTTTATTTTTATGAGTTCTTTATTGTGATAAGCTTGAAAATGAAACTGTATTAAAAAGATAATTGTAATATAATGATTGAATCTCACATTATTTCAAATGGTTAATTTTTTCTATGATCTATTGTACATTTGTAATTTTTCATGTCTATTAGTATACTTAGTAAATCTTTTTATTTATTTTAATAGACTTTATAACACACTGGAAGATACATGAAATTGATTGCTGTTAGTCAATAATAAGGGTGGTCTTTTTGCAAAGATTTAAGACCCTGACCTCTTATCTGTATTATGAAGCCTTATGACTTAAAAAGATGTTTACATGTGTTATCTATTTTTTTAATAAATTTTTTATAGTTAGACTCTGCTCAGTGGCTTTGATCTTTTGGTGATTATGACAGTTGGTTGTAGTTAATTTGTGTTCAGTAAAAATTATGTGATAAAGATTATTAATACCTGATAAACCAGATATTTAACTGCTAAATTCACTAAAAATACTAAATTAGTCATAAACTTAACTACTTTTTATTTATTTGGAGGTTTTGGGTCATACACAGCAGTCTTCTGCAGTTACTCCTAACTTGGTACAAGGGTCATTCCTGGTAGTGTCAGTTCCTGCTTTTCAGAGGAAAAATTTTGTAACAAGGATTTACAGAAAAAGGAAGTCTTGGGGCTGGAGCCCTGGTGCAAGCGATAGGGCGTTTGGCTTGCAAGTGCTAACCTAGTATGGACCGCAGTTTGATCCCCTGACATCCCATATAGGTCCCCCAAGCCAGAAGCGATTTCTGAGCTTATAGCCAGGAGTAACCCCTGAGCATCACCGGGTGTGGCCCAACCCCCTCCCCCCCAAATAAAAGGAAGTCTTAGTTGGTGTTGCAGAAATGAGAAATGCGTTTAATGGAGCATGGTAACTTTCTTTTTTTTTTTTTTCTTTCTTTTTTTAAATTTATTTGAACACCTTAATTACATACATGATTGTGTTTGGGTTTCAGTCATGTAAAGAACACCACCCATCACCAGTGCAACATTCCCATCACCAATGTCCCAAGTCTCCCTTCACCCCACCCGACCCCCGCCTGTACTCTAGACAGGCTCTCCATTTTCCTCATACATTCTCATTATTAGGACAGTTCAAAATGTAGTTATTTCCCTAACTAAACTCATCACTCTTTGTGGTGAGCTTCCTGAGGTGAGCTGGAACTTCCAGCTCTTTTCTCTTTTGTGTCTGAAAATTATTATTACAAGGGTGTCTTTCATTTTTCTTAAAACCCATAGATGAGTGAGACCATTCTGCGTTTTTCTCTCTCTCTCTGACTTATTTCACTCAGCATAATAGATTCCGTGTACATCCATGTATAGGAAAATTTCATGACTTCATCTCTCCTGACAGCTGCATAATATTCCATTGTGTATATGTACCACAGTTTCTTTAGCCATTCGTCTGTTGAAGGGCATCTTGGTTGTTTCCAGAGTCTTGCTATGGTAAATAGTGCTGCAATGAATATAGGTGTAAGGAAGGGGTTTTTGTATTGTATTTTTGTGTTCCTAGGGTATATTCCTAGGAGTGGTATAGCTGGATCGTATGGGAGCTCGATTTCCAGTTTTTGGAGGAATCTCCATATCGCTTTCAGAGCATGGTAACTTTCACATATTTAAATCAGAAGAATTTTTAAAACTGCCTTAAATCTGGAATTCTTACTAAGGCAGTAAAACTCTGGGCATGAATTATAAAAGCAGATCCAAGTGCATCTCTTTACCACACTAAAGGGATGGAATTTTATTTAGTATCTATCTATCTATCTATCTATCTATCTATCTATCTATCTATCTATCTATCTATCTATCTATCTATCTATCTATCTATCTATCTATCTATCTATCTATCTATCTATCTACCTACCTACCTACCTACCTTACCTGTCTGTCTGTCTGTCTGTCTATCTATCTATCTAATCTATCTATCTATCTATGCATCCATCTATAAATATTTACTAATTTTTAAGGACCCTCCTTCATGTTTATATACTATGCCTGTTTTTGGTAATTTTGGGGGGGGGGTTTGGGTCACACCTAGCAGCGCTCAGGGGTCACTCCTGTCTCTACACTCAGAAATCGCTCCTGGCAGGCTTGTGGGATCATATGGGGTGCTGGGATTCTAACCACCATCCTTCTGCATTTAAGGCAAATGCCTTACTACTGTGCTATCTCTCCAGCCTCTGTTTTTCATAAATTTCTAAGGTGTGAGTAGTATTCTTATTGATATGAAATAGATACAGATAATTTTGTTAAATTTCCAAAATCTATTCTGTAGTAATTTTCTCTCTATTCGCAGCTCTCATGACATGCATGTAGCATAAAAGGGAAAACTTCTGAGGAATGAATTTTGTAAAGGGAATCCAAAGCTAAGGTAGTTTTTCACACTTTAGAACATTAATTTTAAAATGTGAGTATTCACATAAAAGCAATGATTTACAGTGGGGTACTGTAAAATATGCTCCCTTGATAGTTCAGCTCAGAAATTATTCTGTTCACTGGGTCTTTAAATAAGGTGAAGTTATTTAAAAATGAACATAAATGTAAAATAATTGAGTTTGTGTATATTCTTCTAAAGTGCCATGTGAAGATGTTGATAAGAGAAACCTTTGTAATGTAGCACTACAGAGGAGAGCAAAGTTAGCTTTTATTCCTTTTTGTTTTCTTTAAAAGCCAAGCAAAGTAGGTAAAATTGAATGAAGTTGTTTTTGTTGTTTGATTTTGTTTGTGTTTTGAGTCACACAAAGCGATGTTTAGGATTCACTCCTGGTTCTGTGCTTACAATCACTTGTAGTGGTACACAGGAGATCTAATTTTTTGATCAACTCAGTAACTACTAAAAATACAGAAAATACAGAGGGATTTTATGAGAGATATTACTTGTAACCTCCCTCCCCCGTGTAGAAGTCAATTGTTACAAAGATCTTGTAAGAAAGACATTGAATGAGAAGGCACTTAATCTAGTATTCTCACTGAGCTAGAATCCCCTGTGGAGCACTGCTTTTCAGTAAATCTGACCAGGAATTTAGCATTTTAAATTGAGTGGTAGGAATGAGAAATGCTAGTAAATCCCCCTTGATTGGAAGCTGAGCAGGTAGGGAGTTCTGTCTTTTTGGCAAATCTGGAATAGAATTGGTGAAAAAGTGATTGGTTCAGAGTAGAACAGGGCAGGACAGGCATGTACACCACAGAATCATGGTGTTGTTGCCTACATATATTTTCTAGAAGGAAATATGTTTTCACTTTATATGGTTTTTAAGACAATTTCTTTAGTCTTAAGAACTTTAAAATATTTTAAACCACTTGTTTCCCTGGTTAGTGGTTCTTTGGAGCTTGACATTCAGTCATCCACAAAACATTGTAATATATATATATATATATATATATATATACACATATATATAAATAAAGCTTATCTCATTACTTTATAAAGGAGCACTTTCTCCTATTGGCTCATATGATACCACACATCAAAAAAAGAAATCTTTGTTTTTTTTCTTCATGTCTCTAAAGTCATCCAGTCAAACGACTCTTAATTTTCTTTCTTAGGCCCTCTCCTAATCTTAGAAGTCCATTTGTATATTGCCGCATATTTGTCTTCTATAGATCATTTAAGAGACACCTAAACTTGGACATTGTTTACTTGGACATTAATTCTTAAGCATTTTCTCTAAATTTGCTTTTCCTTCAGCCTTCTTAGTGAATAGCACATCATGATTTGGGAGCATTATTGTTAGAAATTTGAAAACTAGAGAATAGGTCACTATTTTGCATTTACAAGGAAGAATTATCACCTGAGATTTGGAGTTAATATTGGGGATTTGCTAAAAAGCAGAGCAAATACAAATGTAAATAAATAGCAATTTAGTGTATATACATATAAATATGTCTATAAGGAAACCTAAAAATTATTTTGTACGATTAAAGGGTCTAGCAGGTTTGGAATCTACAATTAAAGCTGGTAAAAGACTTGGGGGGAAAGCAGAAACTGCCAGTGGTGAAAATTCTGAGCCCTAGGTTGTCACAGTGCTCTTGGGCTCTGCCTTTACATCTGAAAACTTTCTGTGTCTTTCTGTGGTCTTTTCTTCTACAAAAGTATGTGCTTCATTTCCCTCTTGATGGTGGTGGAGGTGTATATGTGTCAGGTGGATATTTGGGTCCCCATAGGCTCTGCTCAGGAATTACTCCTTGGTCTGCTCAGAAGTGACACAGGTTGGAGCTCAGGGACCATATGTGGTGCTGGGGAACTGAACCAGAATTAGCCACATGTAAGGCCAGCACTATAACCTCTACTATTCATCTAGCCTCCTATTTCCATTTCTAAGAAGAATGCCAATAGTCTAAAACTCACCCTAATTATTCTTTTTAAATATTTTGCTTTTAAATACATTGACACTCTGGGTTTCTGGGGGTAGAGGGACTAAATTCATTCCATAACATGCTTAACATATTTAACAAAGTGCTAAATATGACAGTTATGTATGTAATTTGTGAAATATAAGACAGGAATTTATGAGATTTTATAGCAGAAACAAAAAACAGAAAGGGAACTCATGGGAGAAAGTTTACAATTTTCAAACTGAGGACAACTGGATACAAAGGTAAAAGAAAGGTCATTTAGGGCAGAACAGCAACCAATTGGGTGACTGGGTTGTCCAGAAGTGAAAGAGTGCTGAGGTAAATGATATGGCTTTTTTTGTTTGTTTGTTTGTTTTGTTCTTAAATTCTGAAACAACTATTTAGACTATTTTTTTTATGACTGACTCAAAGATAATTTTTTTTGTTATTACTTTGCAGGGCCACATCCAGTGACTCTCAGGGGTTACTCCTGGCTATGCACTCAGAATCACTCCTGGCTTGGGGGAACCACATGGGATGCTGGGGATCAAACCTTACCGCTTTGCATCACCACTCTGGCCCCACAAAGACAATTTTTTTAAGAATAAGATTGAGTGAAGTCTGATTAGAGAATGAAGCCAATTTTGTCTTGTCTCACCTTTACTTGAGGGAGAAGAAGCTTGTTTTCTCTGATGATCAGGGATATGCAAATTATTATTATTATTATTATTATTATTATTATTAGTAGTAGTAGTAGTAGTAGTAGTAGTAGTATTTTTATTATTAGTTTTTGGGTCACACCTGGCAGCACTTGGGCTACTCCTAGCTTTACGCTCAGAAATCACTCCTGCTGGGATTCGAACCACTGTCCTTCCTAAATCAGCTGCCTGCAAGGCAAACGCCCTACTGTTGTGCTATCTCTCCAGCCCCAGAGATATGCAAATTAAACAATGAGATAACATCTCAAACAAGGGAAAAATGGCCTACTTCATAAGAATGAGAGCAATCAGTGTTGATGGAG
The DNA here is from genome assembly GCF_024139225.1 of Suncus etruscus. NCBI lineage: Eukaryota > Metazoa > Chordata > Mammalia > Eulipotyphla > Soricidae > Suncus > Suncus etruscus. Next base: position 43,074,297 of record NC_064862.1, on the reverse strand, counting down.
GTGCAGAAAAAAACCCTTATTTACTTTGTGTGAAACTGAGAAAACTAAGGATACAATTTTCATAGGGCCGCAACTCCTCTCTTGAGCATCTGTCTCAATAATTCTAAAACTTTCATTTACCATATGCATACCTATCTTAGTGTTATTTCAATAGCCAAGATTTGATGCATTTTTTAAACTAAATAATTGCAGTTATTAGTAAAGGAAAATGCTAGATTCCCAACTAGGAGCTAAAATTTGAGAAGGGATTGACATTTTTTTGTTTTTGTTTTTGGGCCACACCCAGCCAATCTGAGAATGAGCTGTGGTTGTAGGATTTAGAAATTAGAAAATCGGGGCCGGGCGGTGGCACTAAAGGTAAGGTGCCTGCCTTGCCTGCGCTAGCCTTGGACGGACCGCGGTTCGATCCCCCGGTGTCCCATATGGTCCCCCAAGCCAGGAGCAACTTCTGAGCACATAGCCAGGAGTAACCCCTGAGCGTTACCGGGTGTGGCCCAAAAACCAAAAAAAAAAAAAAAAAAAAAAAAAAAGAAATTAGAAAATCCCCTGAAGGGACCCAGAGGGATAGCACAGCAATAGGGTGTTTGCCTTACACATGGCGACCCAGGACGGATCCAGGTTTGATCCCTAGCATCCAATATGGTCACCTGAGCCTGGCAGGCACAATTTCTGAGCATAAAGCTAGGAGTAACCCTTGAGCATTGCCAAGTGTAACCCCCCAAAAAAGAAAAAAGAAAGAAAAAGAAAAGAAAATTTCAGGAATATTTTTTTAATAATGCTAGATATGTCTATGAACCTGAAGTTATTTATAGGGGTGATTCTTCAGATCAGTGATTGGGCAATAGTTCTTCCAATTTCTTTATCACCCAAATTCAACACTGTTTTGGAAACAGAGACAACTCTTTGAAATGGTTACTTTGGATATTTTGGTTGTTTTTTTTTTTTGTTTTGTTTTGTTTTTTTTTGTACAGTAGAGGGCACTATATATACATATTTTATCACAAGACACAGCAAGATAGCTAGGTTATTTGAAATATTGCAGCCAAATTTTACTTTTGAGGCAAAAAAGAAGTGATAGGTGTCATTTGGGAAATTGTTGAAAATATGAACATATGAAGAGAGCAAGAAATATTTTTAGTTATAGTAATACAAGGACAAGAAGATCTCGATTAAATAGTTTACTTCAATAAAGAAACAAGGAAGAGATTTTCTAACTTCAACCCAGGTCAAATTTTCAGATATCTATACACAGTTAAGATAGATATGGCTCTCAAGTAGTAGGTGCCCACCATCATTAAACACTAGCTGAAACAAAATTTCACTGCTGAACTCTAAAAAATTATATCCAGAAAATGGATTAACTATTTAATGCACACACACACACACACACACACACACACACACACACATATATAAACTTATTTGCACTGGATACTATGAGATCATAACTATTTCAATATATAATAAACCTATCTACATAATAAGCATGCTTATATGTAGAAGATAAACACATTATACGCACACACACACACACACACACATATATATATATACATACATATACAAATGCACATATCCTAGGATGAACATTATAAGCTTGACACCATCAGAGCTGGAGAAAGAATACAGACAGAAGTTAAGGCTCAAGTCTTTCATGCAGTTGATTCTGGTTCAATTCCTAGCATCACATATGTTCTCTGAGCACCTTCAGGAATGATCCTTGAGTACAGATCATGAAGTAAGTACCACATAGGGCCCAAGTACCAACCACTCCTGCCCACAAAAAAAAAAAAGAAAAAAAGAAAAAAGAAAGATACAGAGTGCAACACTTAAACTAATATTTAAACCTATATATACCTGTGACCAGCAGTGGTCTGCTGACCAAACTATTAAAAACATTGTGCAAAAAAACTTAAAGAATAGTTAGTGATTTAAATAGTTTTCAAATTCCAAGCTTTCTACTGTATAATAAAACTAAAAAGGAAATAATGGTAGGACACTATTTGCTTTTGTCATTGTATCATGTTTACAATACTTCTTGTTCATTTAGTGATTGCAAAGTATTCTAAACTGTTCTCAGCAGAGGTACCTCCTTTCTCTGTGGAAACTTCTTTTTACTCTGTATCTAGTGTTATAACAAGTTTATTAAACTTTTTTTCCCAAATGATATTTTTTATTGGTGGCCTCATTATATATTTTATGTAACAAAAATGGACAGTTTCAGACTGGAATAGTCTTCTTTATGTGTCCCACAGAATTTCACCACTATTAAAAAATAAAGGAGAACTATCTGCGGAAGAAGCTCAGTAGTAGAGGCCATGCTTTGCATGTATAAGACCCTATTTTAATGCCTGGCACTATTCCTCACCAATCTTTACCCTGCATCCCAAAAAGATAAAACCCATTCAAAACCCTATAAGCCTTACATAGTTCATATATATACCTTACAGTGTAAGATAAAGGAATACATTTTTTCTCTTTAAGTTAAAGAGAGGTATTGAAGGGCCAGGAGTGTAGTTTGATGACAAATCACTTAATCTGACCAGAATTGATCTGGCATCATACACAGAAAAGTGATACTAACTTTTAAACATGCCAATTATACTTTATACAAACTTATTGTGATGGATATCACATATTAAAGACCTATAAAGCTACATAAGCCTTGTTTTATGGGTGATATTTGTTTACATACCTCACTATCCTTTGTAAGGAAGAAATTTGTATAAAATAACATGATTTGTATGTTTTATGAGATGTAATGAATCTATACCTTCAGTACTTAGTATATTTTTATAAAATTGCAAAGAATGTGCTCAATAAGAAACACGGAACTCACAGTTAAAAGAAAGAAAATTGTAGCCTATCATGCCACAGGTAATTGTGGCCCTTTATCTATTTAAAGAAACATAAATAGGTATTTAAAAAGAAAGCTATACTCTACCTACTTTTTGCTTTGTGTTTTGGCTTTTGGACTACACTTGATAGTGAACAGAGCTTACTTATGACTCTGCTCAAGATCACTGCTGAGTACCCAGAGAGCCATAATGTGATCTTGAGGACTTGAGCAGGGATGGTCACATGCAAGACAAGTGTCTTAACCCCTGTATTATTTCTCTGATCTAGTATTTACTTTTTACTGTGATCTTCTATCCAGAACCTTTCTTTTTTTTTTTTTTTTTTTTTTTTTTGTGGCTTTTGGGTCACACCCGGCAGTGCTCAGGGGTTATTCCTGGCTCCAGGCTCAGAAATTGCTCCTGGCAGGCACAGGGGACCATATGGGATGCCGGGATTTGAACTGATGACCTCCTGCATGAAAGGCAAACGCCTTACCTCCATGCTATCTCTCCGGCCCCTATCCAGAACCTTTCAATAATCAATTTCCTAACGATGTATTTCAATGGTTGTGTAAAAGATGTCAGTTATAGTCGCCACAATTTACATTTTCCTAAGCTTTAATTTGATATAACAATGAAAACACCTAAATAGTTCTATGAGAATTAAATGCGCCAACACATATAAATGTTTAGCAGAATTTCTGACCAAAGTAAATCTTCACTAAATATTAAACTTTATTCTGCAAACAGCAATTATGTTTATTGATAGATACCTTATATAGAAAATATTATGTCACAAGTATTGTATCACAAGTACGCACAAGTATTGATAACTATTTCATAGTTAACTTTGTAAAGTAACGTCCAATAGTTGTCAGGGCTAACTTTAGGCTCTGTGTTCAAAGATCATTTCAAACACTGCTTAGGGAACAATATGGGGTACTGGGGATCAAACTTGAGTAGGTTCCATGTAAGGCAAGCACCCTGCCCATTTATACTATCTGTCTGACCCCTTAAACTTATTTCCCTAATCTAAGATAGAGTATCATCTAAAATAACAAGCACTGGGCTGGAGTGATAGCCCAGCTGTAGGGCATTTGCTTTGCAGTCTACCCGACTGGCCTGGGTTGGCTCCCCGGCATCCCATATGGTTCCCTCTAGCTAGCCTGTCAGGAGCAATTTCTGAGTGAAGAGCCAGGAAGAGCCACCAGGTGGAGCCCCTAAACCAAAAATAAATAAATACATAAATACCCAAATAAATACATAAAATAACGAGCACTGACTTTATTGAGTATGGAATCATGGTCTCATTCATTACAAAGACTTGTGTGTATATATAAAATTTTGATAGAATTGGGTTAATCTGTGGAAGCTCTGAAATTCATTGTTTCTTAAGTCTCAAATGAGGGGGCTGGAGAGATAACATGGAGGTGAAATAAAAACTCACATTTCTTTGAATTGGAAAATTCTGAGTTGCCAATAAAAAATGGTGACTTCTATATAAACAAGTATGAATCATTTACCTTGTGAGTTCTGTGGTATTTTGTTTTGTTCTGTTTCAGTTTGATTCGGGGGTCATACACAAATATACTAAGGGAATTTTAGTTATTTGTGCTTAGTAGTGAACCCTGTCAGTGCTTGGGAATCATATATAATTTTGGGAATTGAGTCAGAGTTAGTTGCATGCAAAGCAAGTCCTTTACTTCTGTCATATCTCACTGGTCGTATGGCATATTTTTTTTCTTCTTGTCTACCTAATGCAAAAATATTAAACTTTTATGGAAAGCATGATTATTCAAGAAAATAAGATCTCTCAGGTACCTCATGGACTCTTTGACTTTCTAGCATAAAGGGGGCTACAACTTGGAGCACAGCTTGGTGCACTGGGGAGCAGAAGTGAAGAGCTGAGTGTATGGGGGGGTGAAGGGGGCAACAATTAGACACCAGAAACTATAGATGTCACATTACAAGCAGGCATCCACGAAGCCAATATTTGAGATGACTCATACCCAAATGTTAAAGATATCTGAAACCACTGGACTGTTTTTGTGTCTTTAGCATGGCCCTTATACAGAAGTGTGTACTGAAAATAAAGCCTACTATTCTAAGTACAGTTTAAGGCTAATGTGAGGGACAATTTTTAACTTACTAGAAACTGAATAAACTTTATTTATGACTCTGGTCTGACTAGGACCATGGGTTATACAGAATACCTGTTCTTTACATGCCCCAGGCCACTGTAGGGATTGTGTTCATTTAAAGCTTATCCCTAATTTTACCTATTGGGTGTTATTACACCTAGCACACCTGTTGGGCATCATATGGCTTCCAGGATAATCCAAGGGAAATACAGGTGAAAAATTATTTCGGTAGGGTGAGAGGTATGAAACTAGAGGGTTCAAGTGGTAAGTTTGGTGTGGGAGGATGAAACAAGTTAGATGGGAAGCTATGATTAGAATAAGTTGAGAAACACTGACCTAGGAACATATCAAAAAAGAATGAAGACAATATGTAATAGTAGGGATGTGATGAAAAAGGATTGCTCATCCTTTGCTTGTGGGACTATTGGCTGTTTTAATCCATTGTAAACAGAATGGAGAGCTATCAGAAAACAAAAAATGAGGTTCCTTATGATCCAGCAATTCCACTTCGGGGCATCTACCCTTAAGACAAAAATATTCATTCAAAGGAACAGATGCACAATACTATTTATTTCAGCATTTCATACAATAGCTAAGATTTGACATCAACAGATGTTCAATGACACTATGAATGGATCATAAAGATGTGGTATGTATGTATGTATATATATATATATATATATATATATATATATACAAAATTACATGCTACTCATCTGTGAGGAATGATAAAATCATGCCATTTGCTGCAACCTGTTTTGAACTAAGTTATGTTGAGTGAAATAAGCCAGATAAAGGACAAACAGAATGATCTCACTTATGGATACATATGTGTGTGTGTGTGTGTGTGTGTGTGTGTATACACATATATATATAATAACTGGAGGAGTGAAGTATATAATTTAGTAAAGGATGGAATTCCTAGATTAACTTTTCTATCTAAGTAGAGGGCAGAGAACAGAGTAAGAAAAATTGAAGGAGGAAAATAAAAGATGTAAAAGGGAAGTAATGGGGAATAGGAGCCAGGGGTCTCAGATATATTGGTGATCTGGGAAAGAATATTTATCCAAAAGCATGGACTCAATAACACTGAGAACATAAAATCTAAACTACAATCATTGAACTTTATTTTTCAAAAAAATACAAATGTATTTATTGGGGAGAAATATTTTGCACAAGAGTAACTTTTTTTTTTTTTTTTTTTTTTTTTGGTTTTTGGGCCACACCCGGTGACGCTCAGGGGTTACTCCTGGCTATGCGCTCAGAAGTCGCTCCTGGCTTGGGGGACCATATGGGACGCCGGGGGATCGAACCGCGGTCCGTCTCCTAGGCTAGCGCAGGTAAGGCTTACCTTACCTCCAGCGCCACCGCCCGGCCCCAAGAGTAACTTTTTTTTTAAAGAATGAAAAACACAATTATCATTTTAGAATTTTTTCCTCAGTCAGAAAGATATTTCCCTCCCAATAATCAATAACATTTAGTATATGACAAGTTCTAGTGTAATTCTCTTTGTTAGAACATCTACTTTTTCATGGTCTGGAACAGCATTTTATTTTAAAGCATATTTTTCAAGTCTGGTATTTTTCTTTTATTTTTTAAACATTTTTTATTTAAAGAAAAAGCATCATATAGTTGACATATTGATTATAATAGATTTGTTTCAAGTTGAGGGAAAGCAAAGTTATTTTAGAAATAGAAAAATTTTTGAAAGGAAAACTAAAAAATAAAATGGAAGAGATGAAAAAGTTCAGTAACAAGTATATTTGTGAAAATTATTGTATCTCCAATAAAGTCATTAATTCAACAGCAGAAGGTTTAACAAGCTTTTTTAAAGATAAGAGATAAAAATACAATATAAAATGTGTATATTTGTGTGTGTGTGTGTGTGTGTGTGTTGTGTGTGTGGCGGTTGATGTTGTTTGCATAGGCACAGCAAAATATGGGGAAAATAGAAAGGAAAAAAACCTTTGGCCTAAAAACAGGGAGACCTTACACACAAAGTATCCTGACATAAGACTAACTCCAGGTTCCAAGCATATTAAGTTGTCAAACCCCAAAGTCTTTCTATGTGGTTCCAGTAAAAGTTTTTCACAATCATGGTTTTTGCTGGCAGGTTTCTGTAGTTAGAAATCTTGGTTTCTGTACAGATCATATGTCGAAGTCGGGGTGACGTGGAGCATCTTCTGGTTCCATCTCACCATTAGGTGGTAATGTAAGAACCCTACCCTGAAAGCAGGTTGTTGTTGTTACCTAGTTGTCAGGGTGTCATAAGAACCCACTCTGCAGTAAGTCAATGCCAGGGCAGCAGTAGGTCTTTCTCTGGTAGAAGTCTGATTCCTGTTGTTGGTATAGAAAACTGTGGTTGTTTCCATAGATGGTTTCCAAGGATCAGGCGTGAATTGTCAATGTCTGATCTTCTGAAGCCCAAGCCAAGTCACTATGACAAGTGTTCAAGGTGTAAAGCCCCACTACAGTATAAAATTTATGTGTTCCTATCTTTATTAGATAATAACTTGTTTGTACACCTTAGATTTCCCCATTTTAATGTGTCTATGCAAAAAAGAACAATGCCACAGGTACTATTGGTGCATATGGAGGCAAAGACAACAAGCCCAACAATCTCTAATCTATAACCTGGTTCTAACATGAACTCAAAACACTTAAAAACCTTTTCTTTGGGGGCTGGCGAGGTGGCGCTAGAGGTAAGGTGTTTGTCTTGCAAGCGCTAACCAAGGAAGGACCGCGGTTCCATCCCCTGGTGTCCCATATGGTCCCCCCAAGCCAGGGGAAATTTCTGAGTGCCTAGTCAGGAGTAAACCCTGAGCATCAAATGGGTGTGGCCCATAAAACAAAAACAAAAAAACCCAAAACAAAACAAACAAAAAAAAAAACTTTTCTATTAGAATTCCCTACTAAACAGATCGCAAAATTGGGGGAAATTGCCACTACATACAATGATAGACAATAAGGGTTATACCTATTAAGGAAATATATCTAAAGAAATATTCAAAGGAGACATACATGTCCCCTTTAAGTCTTTTGAAGTAGACTGGTTCAGGGGTTAAAATCTGGTGCACAGCTTCAGCCTGTGATTTAGTCTTGTAGAGTCTAAAAAATGGCTCTCAGCAGTCACATATCAGGATATGTTCTTGAGCCAGGCACTTCTCAGAAACTGAATCTGGTAGTGAGCAACAGTCACAGAGAAGGAAAGTGGGGGAACAGGAGCTGCTGAAAGCAAATCAGTAGCAACATCAATGTCAGCTTCTTCTCGAGCTGAGAATCTATCTTTTCCCTTTGTGAGCTGGTTGGCAGCTGGCTGGGGTGGGAAGAAATGTTCTGCTTTGTGAGGAGTTAAGCACTGAGTGTAAAAAGGGTTAAATGGAGAGATAATAGATAGGGGTTGAGAAAGTTAAAGGCTAGAAAATAAATTTTAAGGTGGTAAGCAAATGGGGGGAAGGAGAGGGGGAAGAACAATATACAACATGAACAGATATTATGCATATTACAAACAAACATTAGACAGACATTGAGATGGCCAACACATTCACTTATGCTCACACATAGACAGACACTAAGGATCAATCCATGGGTTAAAGTTGAAAAGTTTACCCAGGTGAAATGGGATAGGATGCTTACAAATTATAAAGCCGGCAAGTCAGATGTAAAGGTTTTTCATTTTCTAGGCCAATTATGATTGGTGAGGGTAAACTTTACTGAAGAAAGGCTTCAAGGGTTAGACTGTGTATAAAGCATGTTTTTTTTTTTTTTTTTTTTTTTTTTTTTTTTTTTTTTGTTTTTTGAGCCACACCTGATGATGCTCAGGGGTTACTCCTGGCTATGCACTCAGAAATCGCTCCTGGCTTGGGGGACCATATGGGACACTGGGGGATTGAACCATGGTCTGCCCTAGGCTAATGCAGGCAAGGCAGATGCCTTACTGCTTGAGCCACCATTCCAGCCCCCTCTCTCTTTATTTTTTGCCATTTGGATTACTAAATGTCTTGGTGTTGATCTGTTATGGTCTATTTTGTTTGGTACTCTTTTTGCCTCTTGGATTTGTAGAGAAACCTTTTTCCCAAGGGTGGGGAAGTTCTCTGCTATTATCTCCCTCACTACTTGTTCTTTTCTTTCCCATTTTCTTTTCCTTCTGGAATTCCTATAATTCAAAGATTGTTTCTCCTGTCTTTGTTTATTAAACACCTTACATTTTCTTCCAGGATTTTGTCTCTCTTTTCTTTTTTGACTTCTTTATCTCATCTAGCTTATAATTTGTCTTCAAGTTCTTCCATGCAATTCTCCACCTGAATAATTCTAGTATTATGACTTGTTAACATGCTTTTTAGTTTTTTCAGTTCCATTTGTATGGATTCTCTCATCTTCTAAAAGAGTTCTTTGAGTTGGTTGAATTGTTCATCTATAGATTTCTTAATTTCACAGGCTAGTTACTACTTGATTTCCATTGCTAAATCATTAAGTGTTGATTTTAGGTCTTCATCAATAAGGTGTTTAGGTGGATTTGGAGATTTGCCAGAATTTTCATATCTCCCCCACAGCATATGTTTCTTTTGCTTCCCCATTGATCTTTGCAGTTAGTGTTTTGGAGTGATGGATACTCAGGGTGTTGAAAGAATTTGTAGATTTAATCTACCAGGAAGTCTATGATATACATTGAAAAGACTTCACACAGACACACTAGTATCTGTAGGTTTGAGAAAATGAGGACTGATGGGAAGGAAGGAAAAAAAGACAGCCCTGCCTGCGTTTGGTGGAAGGGGTTAAGGCATGAGGTTCTGTATTCCCTTCCAGACACCAGCCTGGATGGTCCCAAAGGGCAGATGGACAATGATGGCACTGCAACCCAGAAGGAAGCTGAGGGAAGGTTGGGAAGGAGGCCTAATTCAAGCTTGGTGGAGGGGACTAGAATGCGAGTCTCCCTGCTCTTGCTCAGACATGGCTCGACTATCCCCAGAAAAAAAATATTCAGCAATGCCAACCATTGAACTTTTAAATGTGCCTGATAAGATGTCAGATGGGGATTGAAAAGTATGGGAAGAAGCATGGAAACACTGGCAAAGAGAAGTTGACACTGGTGGTGGAAATAATGTTAGAATACTGTGTTCTAAAACTCAATCATCAATAACTTTATATATCATGGTTCTTAAATTAAAATAAATATTCAAAAAACCACTGGCCTAGAATACTTAACTGAATGTTGACTCCTAAATTAAATGAATTACATTTACCTATTATTGTATTAATGTTGTGACCTGACAGAAGTCAAAACCTATGGCTTTTAGATTGCTCTATTCTTTTTTGACCATTCAGAGGAGTTGAGCAGCAGAACATACAAATTGAGCAGGCTGCACCTAGACACATTTATGAGACAATGCAGAACCTGAAGTGATTAGGAAAGTAACCATAATAAAATTTGTCACATTGACATTTTCAATTTGTCCAGCAGAATTAGTCTCTGAGAATGAGACAGACAGTAACTTCCAGGCAGCAATATTGCCTCAACAGAAGCTGAATAAATGGTAGCATTTAAAAAAAATTATATTGGCTATCACCTTACCTCAGGCTCTCATCACAGGGGCCGTTCTTTAATATACACTCATGTACTAAGAACAAAATCTGGGTTACTTACATAGCTGTGGCCATAGAGTGATATGCAGCCAGCAAGTAGCTTAATGTATAGCATTGAAATTTGGGTAATCTGTTCTGCCTTAAGAAGTAATTTCCTTTTTGGCTGCACATTCACAGTCCACAGAATTTAAACTAAGCTAAGTTTGTTTAATCAGTGGGCTTTCCTGACCTTGGGATTTTATTTTTATTAGGAGAAAGATTTCCTATAGGAAAGCTTAGATTTTGGTAGAACCTATAGGAAAGAAAGACTCCAGACATCACCCTTCTCTGTCAATTTGTTGATTGATATAAGTCAACAGATACAATAGTATCTTGCATTTTTATTTTAGGATTATATCTTTTGGCCTACAAAAATTATATAAATCTATAAAACCAAGCCAGGTAACACAGATATATATTAGCCTAAACTTAACATTCAGTAGTTTGTTAATATATTTAAGGAAATTACTATCAATGTATCTTTAAGGGGTGACACCCCCAAAAGACAATTGAATTGGGGCAGGCCAAGTGGACTGGGACAGACTCCCTATAACAGATAACTGCCTTAAGTATAAAAAGGTAGTCGCTGGCACTTGGGTATTGTGGGGGGCAGGTTAATACCACATGAGAGCCTAGTATCCTCTCCAACCCTTTCCTTGCTGGGTTGAGTTGGGTCTGACAGCATCAGCAAGATGCAACTTGTTCTCTCTCTCTCTCTCTCTCTCTCTCTCTCTCTCTCTCTCTCTCTCTCTCTCTCTCTCTCTTCTCTCTCTGTGTCTCTCTCTCTCTCTCTCCCTCCCCCCCTCTCTTCTCTCTCAGACTGCTTAGGCTAAAATGTTGGTCACTACAATAGTTAAGACATCAGGTTAGGGTTGAAGAGATATCATAGTGGTAGGGTGTTTGCCTTGCAAGCAGCCAACCCAGGACTAACAGTGGTTCGAATCCTGGCATCCCTTATGGTCTTCTTCTGAGCTGAGAGCCAGGAGTAACCCCTGAGTGCCACCAGATGTGATCTAAAAAACAAAAACAGACGTCAGGTTAAATAAAATGATGAAACAGGAAAATATCACAAAAGGTGGAGCAATAACCAAAAGTGGCCTGTTGGAAGAAGAACATAAAATAATACTTATAACAATATTAATAGAAAAACAGTAGAGAAACTGCAAATTGTATAACAAGAGATATCATTAAACAGCTGCAAAAAAGTGACCTTTTTGTATAGTAGGTAGTACATCAGTTTCATTAAAACCTGCAAACAACTCGGAATATGGTTCAGTGGGAGAGCATTTGCCTTGTGTATATTAGACTCTTATTCCATACTTAACACTGAAATGAAAAACAAAGAGCTACAAACAAAAATAATGAACTTACAATACAGAACCTTTTCAGGCAGTAGAGGGGTTTAAAAGTAAACATGACAGATAGTAGAACCCATAAACTGGAAAGTATGATGGTGAAATACATACAATGAGAAGAGCAAATAGATAAAAAAAATTTTAATGCAAGGCAGTTCATTTATAGTACTGCATGGCAATGAACAATAATTATTTTGGGATTATAGAATGAGAAGAAATAGAAGTAGTAAAATTGTTGCTACTTACAGGAATCCAACTTTGAGATAAATTTGGAAAACATTCCTATAAAATAAATATTAACTTAAAAGTTACATTTTAAAAGTTACATTCTGTTAATTCATAATGAATTAAAGGCCCTGATATCAAAAGAATTCTATAAAATACACCAAAATTATCTAGGCAGAACTCCAAGATACTGAGTTTCAGTCTAGTTTTTAATGATATAGTCCCACTGGCAAGAAAACAAAATCAGAAATAAATAGGTCTATATCAAATTATATTCGTAGACTTTTGCTTTGGTTTTGGAAGGCCAATACCAAAGCAAAAGTCTACTAATATAACTGGCAGTGTTCAGAGCTTACTCCTGGCTGTGAACTCAGGAAATAATTCTGAGGAGCTAAGTGGACTATTTAGGTTTCCAGGGATCAAGTCCAGGCCAGCCTTGTGCAAGACAAATGTTTTACACACTATACTATATCTTCTGCCCAGTCATGGTTGTCAAAGTCAGTCTCTTGTAGTTAGAGCTCTTGGTTTTTGCACAGATCACAGGGCAAATTGTCTTCTGATTTTATCTTACCGTTAGGTGATGTGATAGGACAACCTGCTCTTAGATCAAGTTGTTGTCGTTTCCTCGTTGTCTGAATGTCATATCAGAACTGGCGCAAGTTGGTACCAAAGCGGTGTCAGGAATTTCCCAGGGGAGTTTGGTTCCTGGTGTTGTAGCAGGGAACTATATCAGTTCTACAAGTGGGATCTGGGGATAGGGGTTGGACAAACACTGTCCAATCTCATGGAAACTGAGTTGTTTCCACATGACACATGTTCAAGGTGGGAGGCGCCCTTGTATTATAAAAAGTATGAGTCCTTATCCCTACAAGATAAGATCTGTTTTTGTGCATAAGGTTTCCCCTTTTTTTACTGTGCCTATACAATAGCGTATGGTGTCATATTATATTGCTGGTGCATTTGGGGGTAAGAATGACAGGCTACACAATTTCTGTGCTCTGGTTTCGACCTGAGCTTTTTTTATTCCAGGCAAGACTTTTATTCTCGGTTTTTCTTCCAAGCAGAATCAAAACAGGTGAGGTTAAAGAGAAAAAAAAATATGTATAATAAAAGAAAAAAGAAAATTGAATTAAAAAAATAAAAAAGAAGTAATCAAAGGGAAAAAAGTGATGGAGGAGGCTACCTTTATGTTTGGGAATAAACACCCTAAGATACATTATTATAGAGATATTAAACATGTTACAAAGGCAATATACACATCCCCAATTTAGTCTGTTGAGATACCCTTGTGTGTGTGTGTGAAATCCAAGGCACTTTTTCATCACACTCTGTGGTCTTGTTGAGTTTGAGACATGATTTGCAGCATTAAGGGATCAGGTAATAGGTGTTTATTTATCTACTTTTTTTTATGACAGTGCAGATTGGAAAAATAAATGAGATAGGTAATTTCTAGATATATATATTTAATTTTCTAATACAAATAAATTTCCTTAAGCAAATTATTTGTGTGATTTGTTATTAAGTGCATCTCAGTATGTCCTCTTTAGTTGTAGTTGTGCTAATTCAACATGTGTTATCTCTAACATTTTTTATTAATGCATTCAATATTGACCTTTATTCTTAATGTACAATGCTTACTGGTTACAGAGGTGATTTGATAATAAAAAGTGACATAGCCTTGATATGAAGTCTTACTATCTATCAATGTTTTTAGCCTCTGAGGATAGAAAGGCTCAATATAATAATGATGTACTGAGAGGAATTACAAGTGAAAGAGAAAAAAATTCTTGAATAATAAATCACTGGAATTCTTGAATGCTGGACTGTTAGCCATTGCATTTGAAGAAGCTGAAGAAGAATTTTCAACAAATAAATTGGACATCCAAATAAATAATGTACATATATACTTTAGACTCATCATATAAAAATAATCTACTCTAACCTTAATAGGCCAGACATAAAATATCAATAAATAGATAAATTCCTGCTTTTTTTTTGAGTGAAGCACAGTAGCTTTTGCTGATGAAAACTTGTTTAAAAAGATATGAAAGGAGACAAAAGTGGGAAAATGTGTTCAAGAGAGCAAACAGGCTTCTCAGAGTGGAAATAAGCAAGTAAAGAAGCATATATAAGCATATATAAGTGAGCAATATGGGTTTCAAGGAAGAACACAGAGCAAGCTACCATATGTTTTATACCATATTTTTAGGTCATGTTTTTAACTTTACATAAAGAGCATATTTTTAAAATATCATTTCTAGAGTTGAAGGAATAAATAGTAAACTTTATATTAGAGTATTAGAAGTGTATATTATTAGAATAATCTTTTTTTTATTAGAATAATCTTGAATTGGTGTTCTCATAGCAATGCAAGGTTCTAATTTTGGGGGCAGGTTTGGGACACACCCGGATGCGCTCAGGGGTTACTCCTGGCTCTATGCTCAGAAATCGTTCCTGACAGGCACAGGGGCACCATATGTCTGAGATTTGAACCACCGTCTTTCTGCATGTAAGGCAAATGCCCTACCTCCATGAAATCTCTCTGGCCCCAAAAGATTCTAATTTTTTTTGTCCCCCAATTCACATTACAGACCAGGCAAAGGGCCTGGTTTGAGGTGTATATGGGGCTCATTTATTGTACTCTTTCTATAAGTCAGTGTAAAGAACACAGCCTGTGGTAAGAATTGGGAGGCCTTATCTTTTCTTTTCTCTTTTTTGATGTTTCATATATATATATATGTATGTATACATACATATATATATATATATATATATATATATATATATATATATATATATATATATATATATAAATCCTTCACCAGTGCAACATTCCCATGACCAATATCCAAGTTTCTTTTCTCCCCACCCCACACAGGTCTGTACAGGCTTTCTTTTATCAAAGTTTATAATTTTTTGTCAAAGATTCTAATATTTTGTCAAAGATTCTAACTTTTAAAAAAAATTAGGAGAGTAAGTAGTTGTGAAGATATGGTATTTACACACAATGGAATGACAGACACCTCTAAGGGTTGACTAAATCAAGCAATTTGCTGCAACATGGAGAGAGAACTGGAATGTATCATGTTAAATGAAGCAAGTCAGAAGATGGATAAACACAACATGATATCACTTATATAGAGTGTTTAGAATAACAGGATGAGGGGATACATTGGCTTAAAGGGGGAATGTCTAGATCACTTTGCTCAGAGTATAGGGAGGAGACATAAGAGAGTGTAGGGCTAATAGGGGGCAGGAATCAAGAGGATTCATTGGTGGTGTTATGAAGAGCTAAATATCCAAACCACTAAGTCAAAAATGCTAAAATCATGAGACCCAAACTTTAACAACCAAACTTAAAAAGGCCCCTATCAAGAGGGCAGGGGGGTGGGGTGTGAGATGGAACTTGGGAACACTGGTGTAGGGAAGTCGACACTAAGAATGGGATCAGTGTTGGAACATTTTATGTCTAAACAACTATAAATAACTTTGTAAAAAGTTTTGTAAATAACTTCGTTATTTGTAAAGAGAAACGCTACTGTCTTTTGTGTATTTGTGTATTTGTAGCCAGCCACTTTGCTGTATTGGTTAATTGTTTCTAGGAGTTTTACTGTAGACTCTTTAGGGTTTTCCATGTGTATCGTCATATCATCCACAAAAAGAGATAGTTTGAGTTCCTCTTTCCCAATTTGGATTCCTTTGATTCCCTTCTCTTGTCGGATTGCTATTGCAAAGACTTCTAAGATTATATTGAATAGGAGTGGAGAGACTGGACAGCCTTGCCTAGTTCCTGACTTTAGTGGAAATGCTTCAAACAAAATCACATAACTTTAATTATATAGTCCCACCTCCCAATTAGAGGGGAATACAATGGAGGTACCATGACCAAACAGTTGTAAGATCACTAAGTAGTTAGCTAGGCACAGAGAGGACTACTCATTCTAGCAGCCCCAGGGGTGAAGGTGGAGGCTATGGGAGCCTGGGGTGGAGGGAGGACAATTCGGTGGTGGGAATTCCCCTGACTCAATGTTAATATGTACCTAAAATATTACTGAGAACGATATGTAAGCCACTATGATTAAAATAAAAAATAATAAAAAATAAAGTTTTGTAAATAACTTTTGTAAAAAGGTGCTTTGATAAAATAAAATAAAAATTATTTAAAAATTATACTTGGACCAGAGTAATTTAGTACAGGAGATAAGATACCTGTCTTGCAATGGCAATACTCCCCAAAGCATTGTATAGATTTAATGCGATCCCTCTAAAGATACCCATGACATTCTTCAAAGAAGTGAATCAAACACTTTTGAAATTTATTTGGAACAATAAACACCCTCGAATAGCTAAAGCAATCCTTGGGAAAAGGAATATGGAAGGCATTACTTTCCCCAATTTTAAACTGTATTACAAAGCAATAGTTATCAAAAGACAGACCCTCAGATCAATGAGTACTTGAGCTTGAGTACTCAGAGAATGTTCCCCAGACATACAATCACCTAATTTTTTATAAAAGAGCTAAAAATCCTAAATGGAGCAAGGAAAGCCTCTTCACAAGTGGTGTTGGTACAGCTGGTTGGCCACTTACAAAAAAATGAACTCAGACCCCCAGCAAACACCATGTATGAAGGTAAAATCCAAATGGATTAAAGATCTTGATATCAAGTTTGAAACCATAAGGTATATAGAATAACACATAGGTAAAACACTCCATGACATTGAGACTAAAGGCATCTTTAAGGAGGAAACAGCACTCTCCAAACAAGGGGAAGCAGGGACCGGGCGGTGGCGCTAGAAGTAAGGTGCCTGCCTTGCCTGCGCTAGCCTCGGACGGACCGCGGTTCGATCCCCCGGCGTCCCACCGGGTGTGGCCCAAAAACCAAAACAAAACAAAACAAAAACAAACAAACAAAAAAAACCAAAAAAAACAAGGGGAAGCAGAGATAAACAGATGGGAATATATTAAGGTCCTGTACTTTCAGTGCTATTTTTCAAGTGGAAATGGGAGACAAAATAATTTCTAAATAGATTACATGATATCTATGAAGATGTTAAATTAAAATAAAACTATAAATGTTTTTTGTGTCTCATTAAAATTTACCGACCTTACTAATTACCAAAGTCCTTGTTTGATAAAACCCCAAATTGCTGCTTCCATTATTGCAACCTTTTCTAATTCCAAAAAATTTCTTTTTCTTTTTTTTATTCTCCATGAGTGAAAACAGAAAGGAAATGAATCACTTCGTGCTGTAAAACAACATAGCCTTGAATTAATTTTTGTTGTTGGCATCTTGAAATTTATAATTTTGTTTTTGAACTTGTACTTTGTAAGTGAAGCTAATGGACAACAGAAACTAGGTAGATGCAGCTATTATTCCTTGCTGCCCAATCTGCATATAATAAGCCTTTTTTTGCTATCCTGTGAAAACAATACTCTATTGATCTCAAAATATGTTGGAGTTCAGTGAGACTAATAGCAGAACAAAGTAAATGTTCATTGCCTATAACAGTAAACAGAAGTTCTGACAGACCTCAGAAGTCATACCTTTTTGCTTGCACAATGCCTTGTTTTGAAAAGAAGAAAGCAAGCAATGGAACTCTAAAAAGCCTAGTTTCCAACAAAATGTATCATATATTTTCTTGTGAATATGAATTCTGTATATTAATTATTTGTTCTGAAAATGATGGCATGAAAGGAAAGGAGAATATAGGGTATCTATAGCTTCTTTAATTTTTGGTCTTCAGTTAATCATCAGTAAACTAAAAGCAGAGAGTTTGATAAATATTTGTATTCATATAAAAATCAAATAAAATTTGTTTAAGTTAGCTCTATGTTGTGTTATACTGTCATAATACAAAGGAAAGACATGCATCTAAGAAACATAAAGTAAAGATTTAATATTTTTTAATTCCAGGTATAAGTTACATCTAAATTTGACATTGGATAATTCAAAGCAGATAGTAATATCCATTCGTAATTAAGTCAAGCTTTTATTAGTTAAAATTGTTTTGAATTACAGCAAATAAAAAACCTGACAGGGCAAGGTGAGTGACCACAGGAGACAGGAAAATTTTTATATTTTAGTACTATCTTTGTTTTGTTTTGTTTTGCTTTATTTATTTATTTTTTTTGCCATATTCAATTATGCTCAGGCTTACTCCTTCCTGGCAGCCATGTGCAAAGCAAATGCCTTGTAAGCCCCTATGGCACTATTTCTATGCTATTTGAATAGAAGATTTGCATTTTAATTTTACACTAATTCTGAAAATTAATTATCTGATTGCAAGTGTTAAGTGCAATTTACTTTTCATTGCTAATAGAAAATTGCAACATAATCTGATTTTAAAAATGTTCTGGAAGATGTTGAAGAGATAGTACAATATATATCATTTTCTTAAACATGAAAAGTTACAGTTTTTACCCCTTGCTCACCCTGAGCATAAAGCTAAGAGTGATTTCTGAGCACAGTTTAGTATCCCCCTTCATATCTTCCCTTCCCAGCAAGGCTCTGGTTTCTTCCACAAATTTTTCATTCCAATAAGTAGCAATACATAAAATGTAAGATCTGGTTGCCTAGAATTTTCCCAAAGGCATAAATTGCCCTTATCTGATAGTACTGGGAAAATATAGTTCTCTGGAACAAACATTGATCAGAGTGATATAATAGTTAATTTTCTATCTTTTAATAGCTACAGCAAATTATTTAAATTTTTTTCTCTTTGGTCTAACCAAATATATCCAAGATTACTGTGTGTGTATTTTCGTAGCTATAGATCCTAAAATTGTGGCCATGTTGCTCATAAAGCATCTTATATTTCTTTTTCTTTTGTTAACACTTAAAACCATACTTTTATTAACAGGTTAGAATCAGTGGACAACAAAAGACAATTTCAAGATAACAATAAAGTAAAATTGGAAGACAGATTACGGTTCCCCCTTATATTTGTTTTTCATTTATACTTGTCTCATTTCTTTTCCCTCACCTTTATTGCTCAATAAAGCCCAGATACTAACTTTAAATTAAACTTGTTCTTAGTATGAAATAATAGATAAATTTTAGTTATAAAATTCAGATAATGTCTTCTGATTACATAGGATATCTGTAGTAAAATATATATAAATATGTAACTGATTGATGAAACTGGTACAATGGAAACTCATTGTGGGTAAATCTATATTTTGGTACCTAAAATTTCCATGAAGTGTCCTAGAAACTCACACATTATTTTCATTTATATTTATTAATATGTTAATGGGTTAACATATTATCTACTATATGCTTGAATACCGATGTGTATTTAATTTTTTCACAGAAATATAAAATGATATCATGTATTAATTAATTTTAAGAATATGGATAGTAAAAATGTTATAATGGTACAAAATAGCCAAGGTTATTTTAAGAAGAATAAAAGCATAGACACAGAGACCAAAGGAAGTAAATAAAATTCTAGTAACAAAATCTTTTATAAATAGTCAATTGGGCCGGAGAGATAACATGGAGTTAAGGCGTTTGCCTTTCATGCAGAAGGTCATTGGTTCGAATCCCTGCATCTTATATAGTCCCCCGAGCATGCCAAGAGTGATTTCTGAGCATGGAGCCAGGAGTAACCCCTTAGCGCTGCCGGGTGTTGACCCAAAAACTAAACCAAATAAAATAAAATTAAAAAAAAGGTCAATTATTTGAAAAAAGACCTAAGAATAATTAATATAAAAAGAAGAATGTCTTCAATGATTTTTACTGGGAAAAGATGGTATGAAGTGAAAATACTTACAAACCATATATTGTGATAAGGATTACTTTAAGGAACTTATATAACTCAGTAGGAAATATTAATAAATTAATCAGATAAAAGTGATCATCAGCAGGTACATGAAATGGTTCTCAACTTCCTCTGCAAAATATGCACTTGAATCCTTTGAAGTATCTCTCCTCCTGAAATCACTATCTTAAAGAGATGTCTGAACATTCCTATTTATTGTGCTGTTCATTATTCATAGTAATCAAGATATGGAATCAATGAGAATGTTCACTTGAAAGTAAATTGATAAAATTACACATACAAATATACATATAAATTCTTTAATCAGTACCATAAAAGAGATCCTGCCATGTCAATAGTGCTATATTATGAATGAAACTTGGAGAAAATTTGTTATGTATGATAGATAAGACAGAATAATACAATTACTTTAAGATCTCACTTATGTGTAAATTTAAGAAACAAATCTCAGAGGTATAAAAAGGTTGTAGCTGCAAAAGACAGGGGTGGGGTGGACGAATGAGGAGATATTATTTAGAGGGTAAACATTTCCACCTGTAAAAATAATAGAAATATAATTACACAGATGTCAGAGCTATAGTAAAGTACAGCATCCAGCTTGGGTTTGATCCCTGGCATCCCATATAATCCCTTGATCCCATAGGAGTAATTCCTGAGTGCCTGAGTGCAGAGCTAGGAGTTACCCCTGAGCATCACTGGTGTAGCCCAACGGCAAAAAAAGAAGAAGAAATATAATGTACAATACTGTGTGTGTACATTACTGTATTACATAGTTAACATTATATTATATATGCCAAAGTTACTGTAAGTATATCTTAACTATACTCCCAAGTAAGAAAAAAAATTGTAGTTATACTCAATAAAAGATGTTAACTAGGGCCCAAGTGATAGTACAGTAGGAGTAGGTAGAGCACTTGCACATGGCTGACCCGGTTTCAATTTTCAGCATCCTATATGATTTCTGAGCCCAGAGCCAGGAATAACCCCCTGAGTGCCGCCAGGTATTACTCCCTCGTCCAAAAAAAAAAAAATCCCCACGAAACAAAAGTCAAAATAACAAAGCAACAAATAAAATATGTTAACTAACATTATTGCAATATACATTTTAGGATATCACCTGTGTCAAATCACATGGCACAACTTAAACATACAGAATGTTACATATATATATCAACAAAATCTCAATGAAGGTAGTAAAAAATATAGTATATATAGTTTGAACACAGTTAAATTTTTCTGCCATAAACAAAAAATAACCAATAGTTTTATCCCAAAATAAAGCTTAAACAATATTAAAATATTTATAGTTTTAATATTTAAGAGCTTTTATAACTTAATAAGAATCTCTCTAATGTAAATATTTGGAAAAATTATCAACGAATATATTTTTAAACTCCAGTCTTGGTCCCAAGAAACTGAGGCAGAGTGACATTGGAGTACTGTTTGTGACTGAAGAGTGCCATTTTTGCCACCAGATCAGAACTATGATCTGGAGCCACGCATTTCTTTGTCTCTTCATACCTCACTGTGAGCATATAAAGTCACCTTAACTTAGTTATCCAGCAACACAACGGACAAGAAACTTTTCCAGGCTGTCAGACATACAATGGGGAAGCAGCATAGAAAGATGATAGCCTTGAAAAACCAACCAGTATTATCCAACTATAAAACATCTTTGACACTGACTTTAGAGAGGAAACATTTAGAGTGTTCAAGGAATTCAAAGAATCAATGAAATAAACAGCTACTAAAATACAAGAGGAAGATCAAGCTAAATAATACAGTTGGGAGAGCAATTACCTTGGAAATGTCCATTTTGGGTTCTATCCCTGGCGTACTACATGGCTGCTCAAGATTCTCCAGAATTAATTCCTTAACATCAAGCCAGAGTATTGGTGGATGTGGCCAAAAAAAAAAAAAAAAAATAAACAAAAACCACAAGAGAATATGAGAGCAGAAATGACAGAACTGATAAATGTGGTGGGGAAACAAAAAAAAAAAAAAGGCCTCACCAGCAGAATAACAACTGCTAAGAAAAGAATCATTGACTTCAAAGATGAGGTACAAGAAAGCTCCGGAGAACAGAAGATGGGCAGGAAAAAGCCTGAAAATAAAGCGGGTATCTGGCAAGAGAACTTCGGGATGAATTTAACAGTAACAACACAGGAATTATAAGGGTTTTAGAGGGTTAGGAAGACAGCCATTATGAAGAAGAAACAGACAGACATTATTGCTAAGAAGCTCCCAGAATGGGAAAGCATATTTACCCAGAGACAGGATGCCCCAAGGGTAGTATCTAGGAAAGATGCAAATAATAATTCTCACAGATACATCCTAATTTGAATGATGAAGAAAGATAGAGATAGAATACTAAAAGTAGCACAGTCAGAGAAATAAAGAGGCATCCTTAAGATTGTGATCAGATGATAAGATAACGAATAAAAGTTGTAATGTAGGGCCCGGAGAGATAGCACAGTGGCGTTTGCCTTGCAAGCAGCCGATCCAGGACCAAACGTGGTTGGTTCGAATCCCGTTGTCCCATATGGTTCCCCGTGCCTGCCAGGAGCTATTTCTGAGCAGACAGCCAGGAGTAACCCCTGAGCACCGCCGGGTGTGGCCCAAAAACAAAACAAAAAAACAAACAAACAAAAAACAACAACAACAACAACAAAAGGTGTGATGTAAAGGATTTTGGCTCATTTTACACTTGCCATCCCTCAAAAGCTCACAATCTTTCTTTGAACTTGTGGCAGATATTCATTTTTAGGAGAAAGGGTTTTAAAAGAAAGCCTAATGTTTGTGGGTTTTTCAATTGTTATTTTTCATCGACCTGTCTTTGGTTTACAAAATTATACAGTTTCAGAGGTATAAATTTCCTACCTACTTATATGTCTAGTTATTAAGTTATTAGTTATTAACAAAGTTGTGGTGCCACCTTACCACCAAAATGTACCATCTGCTAATTTCTCTCACCATAGTTACTTTTTCTGTTATCTGCTCTGTTATCTGCTATAGTTTTTTGTGTAGGAGTTAGATTTGTGTTTTTTTTCCTTGGCAATTCATTTGCATTAGAAATTCATAGTTCACATATAAATAGAAACAATCTTTTACTTCTTATTTAACTTCACATAATCACCACCAGTTCCAAATTATTTTCTCCCCAAAGCCACAATTCATGTATTTTTAAATAACTTTTTATTAAGATATTAAAGTTTACAGTAATAAAAATAATATTTATAGTTGCAATAATGTAAATAATATTTATAGTTGTAATCACCACCCAATTACCTCCACCAATCATTCAGATCCAACCATCATTGTCCTGCAGTCCCTTTCTCTTCCCTTCATTTCCTCAATTCCTTTTAAATGTCAGAATATTACTCATTATGGTATTTAATGCCAGTTGATGAACATTTAGATTGATTCCAGATTTTGACTATTATAGATATGTTTCTATGAAGATAAGGGATATAAATATATTTTTAAATTAGTATTTTCATATCCTTTGATTATGATAAATGATACCACTCAATTATACTAAGTTTTTATTTTTTTATTTTTTACTTTTTAAAGCAATCTCTATGATATTTTCCATAAAGGCTATTTACATTCTCACCAATAGTGTACCATAGTTCTTTTCTCTCCATATACTTGACAACACTTGTTTTGCTTTGTTTCTGTTTTTGAGTTATGCCTAACTGTGCTCAAATGTTTTTCTGTCTCTAAATTCAGGGATCACTCCTAATAGGCTCAGGGGTCTATATATGATGCCAAGGATTGAATCTAAGTCAAGCATATACAATTGCTTTACCCATTGTCCTATAACTTTGAACCTCAACACTTGTTTTCTTTTTACAAGCTTTTTGATATCAGTGGGAATTAATATCTTGTGCTTTGATTTACATATTGAGTATTTTTGTGGGCCTCTGTTATAGCTTTCTTGAGAAATGTCTTTTGTCCATTTATTTTTATTTTTCTGTGTTTTTTATTAATAATTTTTATTTTGACCAAAGTGAATTACAAATCATTCACAGTAGTATTTTAGGTACATAGTGACATTGAATCAGGGCATTTCCACCACCAATGTTGTCCTCCCTCCACCCCTGTTCCCAGCATGCATCCCATATTGCCCCTCCTTTGTCCCCTAAGCTGCTGGTATAAGTGTGTCTTCTTCTGTGTCTAGCTTGTTATAGATTGGGTATCGATTCTGTTGTAGTAGGTGTTGGATATGGGGTTTAAGTCTGATCATTTTTTTTCCTGCTCAATGTTCATACGACTGTTTGGTCTTGGTGCCCTCCATTATTTCCCCCTCAATTTGTGAAGCAGAACAAGAAGCATATCCTGATTTACCTGTCATTGCCAGTGCAGGGAAGCATACCCTGGTTTGCCAGTCAGGAGTCATGCCCTAGTTTGCAAGTCATTGCCAGAGTTGTCACAAAGCATTCCCTGGTTTGAAAGTCATTGCTAAGATACCAATGTCCTTGGATTCCTCTTGGCCAGGATGGCTTGAAACCTGTCCCTACTTCTGGTGATGAGACCCAAAGTTTGGGGGAGGGGGGAGATTATGGCCAATTTCAGAACAACTGAAGATTAAGTGAAGTCAATTTGATAAATGTTCAGTGTTAAAGGCCTACCTGCAACATATAAATTTTGGATTTACTATCCCTCTCAGACAAGTACTCTTTTTTTTTACATAAAATTTCCCAATGTTACTAGGTCTATGCAAAAAAAGAAAAAAGAAGATACTGTTATAAGATAAATATTGGGCACAACATAGATAGTTTCTATCCCTATTCAGGCTTGAAGGGAGCTAGTGTTTGGTGACCTTAGAGAAGTGATCTTGACCTTTGGGTCACAGCAGCCAGGTCACTCCTGGCTCCTCATTGTTTGGACCCCACCTTTTTCGACTTGAGTAAAACTTTGGTCTTTTTCACAGAGCTCTTGTCCTTGGGTCTTGCTGCCTTCTTATTACTGTTCATCTTCTTCTTAGTCACACTGATGTCATGCTGTATAATTCCTGACACATAGGTATAGTACTGTACAGTGTTCCCCCAAGAAATACATATAAATAAATACACATACCCTCTACTGAGCAAGTCCAAAGGAGCATACTCTATCCCAATAAACAAATATACATAAATAAATACACATAACTCCTTTATCCATTGAATATGTCCATGGTGGGTAGAATTTGGATTACTGCTTCATCTAACAAGGTTTTCTGTCAGTTGATGGTGGTCAGGGAGGCAGTGGAAATGTTCTGCAGTTGATGGAAAGATTTCTCTGTAGCATGTGATAGTGTTTAACAGAATTGTGTTTATTTGTTTGTTTGTTTGTTGGGCTACACCAGGCTGTGCTCAGGGGCTACTCCTGGCTCTTCACTTAGAAATCAATCCTGGAAAACTTGGGAGAAGCATATGGTATGCTGGAGACTGAACCTGGGTCAGCAGTGGGCAAAGCAAAAATCATACTTGCTATGCTATTGCCCTGGCCCCTTTTTGACAGAATTTTGTTTTGATTTATATTGAGACCACACAGTAAACTCAGTGATACCTTGCTCTGTTCAGGGATCACTCCTGAAGAGCTCAGGGATAGGTCATATACCCATATGATGGGGATTGAACCCAGGTTGGCCATCTACAAGGTAAGTGCCCTTCCTGTTGTACTATTGCTCCTGCCCCTGATAGGATTTTTATCTGCAACAGAGTTGCTTTGAAAATTATGTTCCGGGAGCCAAATAAAAAAAAATTATGTTCCCTTCTATCAAACCCTTCTGCCACTTAATAGCCTAACACCTTTGTTGTTATTGCAACATTGCACCACACTGTCACCAGGAGCAGGTTCTATCTCAAGAAACCACTTTATTTGATGATCCAGATGAAGCAACTCCTCATCTGTTCAAGCTTTTATCTTGAGATCATTGCAGTGCAGTCATACCTTCAGGCTCCCTTTATAACACCTATTCTTTTACTGTTTCCAATTTTTCTATAGTTAGTTTTCTCCACTTAAGTCTTAAAACCTCAACAAGGGTTGGAATACAATTTTCCCCAAACTCCTTTAGTGGTACTGCTTTGATTTTGCATGTATAACTATTGTCTTTAATAGCATATAGAATTATACATAACCTTTTTCCAGGATGTTTGCAAGTTCCTTCACTTGTCTATGAAAGTTACCCTATAAGTGGATTTCTCTTTAATTTTGATTTAACTTTTTATATTTAATAAATGAATCATTATTTACAAAGTTATTGATCACTGAGGTTTAAGCACATCATAGTCCCATTTATCATTGCTTCCACTTGCTTGGTTAGTGGCATTCTAGCTTTAAAGATGCCTCTAGATTCAGTGCCATAGAGAGTTCTGCCAATAATTTACTCTTTGTACCTAATGGAGTCCAATCTTAAGTGGGGTATTTAATCCATTTTTAATTTGACTTTTGTACATAAAGTTAGAAAGAGGTCTGTGTTTATGTTATTTTTGCATGTGGCCCATGAGTTTTTCCCAACACCAATTATTGAAGAAGCTTTCTTTGCTCCTTTGTAGAGTATTAATTTGTTCATACATGAGGGTCTTCTCAGGATAGTGTGATAGTGTTTAACAGAATTGTGTCTGTCTGTTTGTTTGTTGGGCTACACCAGGCTGTGCTCAGGGGCTTCTCCTTGCTCTTCACTTAGAAATCAACTCTATTCCATGGACCCAAGAGTCTGATTTTATTCCAGTACCATGGTCTTTTTATTATGACTGCTTTGTAGTACAATTTGAAGTTGGGGAAACTGATGTCCCCATTAATTTCCCCCACTAGTTTGTTTAGCTATTCAAAGGGGGGTTGTTTAATTTCTCATATAAATTTCAGATGAGATTAAATTAAATCAACAGGCCTAGGATTCTTTCTGATGTTACAGAGTGTATCATTTATTTATGCTTGCAGATACTTGGTTAATCAAAAAGAAATTCCACTATTTTCCTGGATTTATGTCTGTGACATTATGACTGAGGACATTTGGTTACAGTTTTTATATATATATATATATACATATATATGTGTGTGTGTGTGTAACCTGAGAAGTTTAAGCACTGAATCATTTTTGCAAAGACAAAGCACAAGAAACAAGATTTGTCTTCCCTTTGATCATCGTCAAATGATTATAGAGGGGTAAGTGTAATGAAACACTTCTTAAATAATATAGCAAATCTCTGTAGTATATTTTCTTCATGATCTTAGATAAGACTTAGATACAAATGTCATCACTTACAAATACATTTCTAAAACCTTATAAATTTTTTTAACACTGTCCTTGATTTTGAAGTTTTGTTTGTCTTTTATTATTATTATTATTTTTTTGGGCCATATCCGTTTGATGCTCAGGGGTTACTCCTGGCTAAGTGCTCAGAAATCGCCCTTGTCTTGGGGGGACCATATGAGACGCCGGGGAATTGAACCACGGTCCTCCCTTGGCTAGCGCTTGCAAGGCAGACACCTTACCTCTAGCGCCACCTCGCCAGCCCCCCCAAGTATATTTCTTTTTTTCTTTTTTTTTTTAATTTATTTTTTATTATTATTTTTTTTTTTTTTTGTGGTTTTTGGGTCACACCCGGCAGTGCTCAGGGGTTATTCCTGGCTCCATGCTCAGAAATTGCTCCTGGCTGGCACGGGGGACTATATGGGACGCTGGGATTCGAACCGATGACCTCCTGCATGAAAGGCAAATGCCTTACCTCCATGCTATCTCTCCAGCCCCAAGTATATTTCTTAATTCTTCAGTTGGTTTCCTCGCCAGTCCCTTGTTTGTCTTTTTGTTTGTGGTTCATAACCATTCCTGGCTGCACTTAGAACATATTTTATGCCAGAGATTTTTAATTTTTTTAATCTAAGAATGTACATTTCCAGGTGTTACATACCTTATAAAACATTATACATATAGCTACTTTGTGTCAGTGCCTGCTATTTTAACTCAGGAATTTCATCTGCAATATTAAGGCATCCTCGTGTACTATTTTTCTATTGCTGTTGCAAAAATAATCACAAATTGAGCATCTTTAACATCATCCTAATCCTAAGTATTTTTTTTTTATGTTTTTGTTTTTTTGTTTTTGGGCCACACCTTGTGACGCTCAGGGGTTACTCCTGGCTATGCACTCAGAAATAGCTCCTTGTTTGGGGGGACCATATGGGACACCAGGCACAATCCATCCTAGGCTAGTACTTGCAAGGCAGACGCCTTACCTCTAGCGCCACCGCTCTAGCCCCAATTCTAAGTATCTTAAAATTTTTTTCTCTCACAATTTTTTAGAGTCAGAAGTCAGACTACACCATATTTCGCTTCCTATCTTAGTTTTCATATTGAAGTTAAGATGATGTCACAGCACTATATAAAATACTCAGAATTTGGAAACAACTCAGGTAACTGACAATAGATGAGTATAAAGAAATTGTGGTACATCTACACAATGGAATACTATGTAGCCATAAGGAAAAATGAAGTCATGAAATTTGCCTATACATGGATGGACAATGAGATTATTATGCTGAGTGAAATGAGTCAGAGGGAGATGGATAGTCATAAAATAGTATCACTCATTTGTGGGATAACTGAAAAATAAAAGACAGTATGATAATAATACCCAGAGTCAATAGAGATGAGGGCCAGAAGGATCAGCCCATGATATGAATTTTGCCACAAATGGCAGTGGCAATATATTATATTAGAATGTATTATATTCTATATTAGAATATTCTAATATATTAGAGTATATTCGATAATAGAATATATTATATTATATATTAGAGAGCTAGCTGTACTGACAACTATCAATGAAAAAGACAGTGAGAGAGAAAAGCAGAATACCTGTCTCAGAAACAGGCAGGGAGTGGATTGGGGAATGGAATATGTTAGTGGAGGTAAAGTTGCACTGGTGAAGGGCAGTGTACATTCTGTGACTTAAACCCAACTACGAACATTTCTGTACAAATGATTCTTAAATAAATTATATATATATATATATATATATATACACATAAAATATGTCATAGAACATATAGCTAGGGAAGAAGCTCAGAGAAAGAATATCCTCTGAAATGTCAGCAGGAGTCTCTCCTTGAGGTTTCTAGGCCAAGTTCCCTATTTCACTGCATGTTCTAAACCAGTGATTGTCTTCACTTTTAGGCAAGCCTGCATTTCCTGACTCATAACCCTCTTGATGTTAGTACAGGGGTCAATTCATCTTAAGCTTTAAAACTTTCTAGCATGCCCTTTTACCTGATCATCTCTCTCTACATCTTCAACCTTCCTCTTATGTTAAAGATTCATGAGAATACATTGGGCCCTGAAGATAACCCAGGTTAATCTTCCTGTTTAACTTGAAAGTCATCAGATTAGGATCCATAAATCTATCTGTGAAATCTCTTACCTAAACTACCTAGATTTATGTGTGATTGCCTTGCACTGTGGCCGATCAAAGTGGAATTAATCCCTGGTATACCATATTATACCCTGAGCCTGCCAGGAGAAATTTTTGAGCACAGAGTATCCTCTGAGCTCTGCCAGGTGTAGCCTGTAAACCAAAAGAAGAACAATTAATAGGCTGATATTATTTTTATCAGCCACTCATGAGGTTCCTGAGTCCTTAAAACTTTGGTATGCTGTCCCTCATAAGTCAGCTTTTATGATCTTTCAAACAAACATTTAATATGCATTGATGTTCCATTCAGCAATGAATGCCCATGTTTAGTTTTTGGTGTATTTTAGTCAATAATCATACATTTATTAAACATGTTACTCTCATTAAAAAACCAAAATTGACTCATTAACTCTTACTATTGAAAAAGTCTGACTCATGAATATTAAATTAGGTAAACGACCATCTTGATTTAAAAGTTTTATCAACACTTTAAGCTCTAGACTTATTTATGTAACTGCCTAATGGAATGCCTTGTATTAATGAATTCATTAGAGATAATAATAATTTTTACAAAAGTGCTTGCTTCTGTACTTATTCTTTTTATTTTTTTAAATTTTCTTCTCTCCCTTTTAATTTTTATTCCTTCTTTTTTAATAACTTTGTTTTTATTTATCTCAAGACAAATGTATTTTGATCAACTATGTCAACTATATGATTTATTTTATTTAAAAATATAAAAATAAACAAATGAAGCTTTAAAATTATTCTGCTCACTAACACAACCTTTGAGCCTAACACAATTCTTGTTAATGGAAGGTAATCTATTTTTAATGAAGCTATAAATAAAGAAATAAATGAAATTACACACTTTTTTCTTGTCTAATTCAGTGCTATTGACAGCTGGTCATGCTTTCTTCCTCTGGAACTATTATCTATTATTGCTACATTCTTCACTTAATTAACATCTAACTTCATTTTACAGATTTATACCCATCTCTTCTGTCCTAAATATTTACTATATTCTCTCTTTCCCCCTCTGTGCATGCACAGATGTAGCCTATATACACTCACTATTTTTTTTTTTTTTGGGCCACACCCGGCAGTGCTCAGGGGTTACTCCTGGCTGTCTGTTCAGAAATAGCTCTTGGCAGGCACGGGGGACCATATGGGACACCGGGATTCGAACCAATCACCTTAGGTCCTGGATCGGCTGCTTGCAAGGCAAACGCCACTGTGCCATTTCTCCGGGCCCACTATTTTTTTCTTAATAAATCTTTATTTAAGCACCATGATTACAAGCATGTTTGTAGTTGGGTTTCAGTCATAAACAGAACACCCCCCCCTTCTCCAGTGCAACATTCCCACCACCAATGCCCCCTTCCTCCCCCACCCATGCCTGTATTCACAACAGGCATTCTACTTCTCTCATTCTTTAATATTGTCATGCTAGTTGTTAGTGTAGTTATTTGCCTAACAGCATTCACCACTCTTTGTGGTGAGCTTCAAATTGTGAGCCGATCTTTCTGGCCTTTCCAACCCTTAACTCTATTGTCTCTAGGCATTATTACATTAATGTCTTTAATTTTTCTTAAAACCCATAGATGAGTGAGACTATTCTGTGCCTATCTCTCTCCCTCTGATTTATTTCATTTAACATAATAGATTCCATGTACATAAATGTATAGGAAAATTTCATGACTTCATCTCCCCTGACGGCTACATAATATTCCATTGTGTACATGTACCACAGTTTCTTTAGCCATTCATCTGTTGAAGGGCATCTTGGTTGTTTCCAGAGTCTGGCTACTGTAAATAACACTGCAATAAATATATAAATATAGGTGTGAGAAAGGAATTTTTGAATTGTATTTTTGTGTTCTTAGGGTATATCCCTAGGAGTGGTATAGCTGGATCGTATGGAAGCTCAACTTGAAGTTTTTTGAGGTATCTCCATATTGTTTTTCATAAAGGCTGGAGTAGATGGCATTTCCACCAGCAGTGAATAAAAGTTCCTTTCTTTCCATATCCCTGCCAGCACTGATTGTTCTTGTTCTTTGTGATGAGTGCCAATCTCTGTGGTGTGAGATGGTACCTCATTGTAGTTTTGATTTGCATCTCCCTGATGATTAGTGATGTGGAGCATTTTTTCATGTGCCTTTTGGGCATTTGTATTTTTTCTTTGAGAACGTGTCTGTTAATTTCTTCTTCCCATTTTTGATGGGGCTATATGTTTATTTCTTATTAAGTTCTGTCAGTACCTTGTATATTTTCAATATTAGCACCTTGTCTGATGGGTATTGTGTGAATAGCTTCTCCCATTCTGTGGGTGGCTCTTGGATCCTAGGCATCATTTATTTTGAGGTGCAGAAGCTTCTCAGCTTAATATATTCCCATCTGTTTGTCTCTGCTTCCACTTGTTTGAAGAGTGCTGTTTCCTCCTTAAAGATGCCATTAGTCTCAATGTCATATAGTGTTTTACCTACGTGTTGTTCTATATACCATATGGTTTCAGTCCTGATATCAAGGTCTTTAATCCATTTAGATTTGATCTTTGTTCATGGTGTTAGATGAGGGTCTGAGTTTGCTTTTTTGTGCTAACCAGTTGTGCCAACACCACTTGTTGAAGAGGCTTTCCTTGCTCCACTTTGGATTTCTTGCCCCTTTAATCAAAGATTAGTTGGTTGTATGTCTGGGGAACATTCTCTGAATACTCAAGTCTATTCCACTGATCTGGGGGTCTGTCTTTATTCCAATATCATGCTGTTTCGATAACTATTGCTTTGTAATACAGCTTAAAATTGGGGAAAGTAATGCCTCCCATATACCTTTTCCCAAGGATTGCTTTAGCTATTCATGGGTGTTTATTGTTCCAAATGATTTTCAGGAGAGTTTGATCCACTTCTTTGAAAAATGTCATGGGTATCTTTAGAGGGATCACATTAAATCTGTACAATGCTTTGGGGAGTATTGCCATTTTAATGATATTAATCCTGCCAACCCATGAGCAGGGTATGTGTCTCCATTTCCTTGTGCCCTCTCTTATTTCTTGAAGGAGGCTTTTGTAGTTTTCTTTGTATAGGTCCTTCACTACTTTAGTTAAGTTTACCCCAAGATATTTGCGTTTGTGGGGCACTAATGTGAATGGGATTGTTTTTTAATGTCATTTCTTCTCTATCATTATTGGTGTACAAGAAGACCATTTCCTTTTGTGTGTTAATTTTGTAGCCTGCCACTTACTATATAAATCTATTGTTTCTAGAAGCTTTTTGGCAGAGTCTTTAGGGTTTTCTAAATATAATATGTCATCTGCAATGAGACACTATTTTTGAACTAATTTAAATTATTGATTATAATTTAATTCAAAATATTGAATATAGATATTGGCTACTATATTACCTCAAAATATTGGTTACTTTTGACTTTACTGTCTCTGTATCATATTTTGGGTTTCTCTAAAAGATATACTAAATAGTCCAAGAGCAATTTCTCTCCCTTTTTTTCACTACTTTCTTCCTTGCCTACTTCCTTTCTTTCTTATTTCCCTCCTTTCTTCTTTTCTTCTACTGAAAGAAGGGTAGGAGTTAATAAGTATTACTTTGTTTTCTTTTGCCACGCTAGTGATCAAACTAAGGGTCCTACAAACACAAAGAACTCACTAAGATGAGTTCTACTATCTCCAGTCACATTTAGTCACATTTTTGTATATCTGACTGCACCATACAACATTCAACCAATATTTTTCTTATGTCTCTGTCTTAGATCCTTATCCCCCTACCTATACAGTTAGAAATTTGGGGTAAGGATGTGGGGAGGCATTGCTGGTGGGAAATGTGAACTGATGAAGGGACAGGTGTTATAACCTTGCATAATTAAAACTCAATCATGAACACCTTTGTAGCTCTATATCTCAGAGTGATTCAACTATAATTTATTATTTTTTTTAAAAGGTAGGGGGATGATATTTCCCTGTGCTGCTCAGAGCTTCTATTGAGTTTATTTTAATATTAATCTTCATTTCTGTTTGTATCTTTCTTTCTCATTTTGCCTATCAAAATCTGTTGATTATCTGAACCTTTATTTCTCTGAGCTCATTAAACTCCATTTTCTTCACTCCTTTCTTTCTCTTATCTTTCTTACCTTCTACTTGTAAATACTCTTACTGTAAAATTGAAAAATTGAGGGAAAATCTTTAAGAACACAAGGATTAATTCTCTTCATTCTACCTTTCTATTTGGGGTGGGGGAGGAATTGGGTCACACCAGCAGCACTCAGGGGTTACTCCTGACTCTATGCTCAGAAATCGCTCCTGGCAGGCTCAGGGGACCATATGGGATGCCAGGATTCGAACCACCGTCCTTTTGCATGCAAGGCAAACGCCCTATCTCCATGCTATCTCTCTGGCCCCTCATTCTACCTTTCTAATTCATTATTATTTGCATTCTGCTCAAACACTCCTAGCAGGGAGTTCACTATTTCTAGAGGCAACTTATAACATCATTAGTTAGATTATGGGGTTAGAACATTCTAATCTCTTACAGAAATTTTTAAAAAATGTTCTACCAGGCGCCAAGAGATAGCATGGAGGTAAGGCATTTGACTTGCATGCAGAAGGTTGGTGGTTCGAATCCCGGTATCCCATGTGGTCCCCCGAGCCTGCCAGGGGCGATTTCTGAGCGTAGATCCAGGAGTAACCAACCCCTTAGCGCTGCCGCGTGTGACTCCAAAACCAAAAAATAAATAAATAAATAAAAGTTCTACCCTATACATATACCACTAAAGGGTTCTCGTTCAACCCTTGAAAGACAAAACCCTTGAGTAAATTGTTTGGAATGCTGTCAATTTTCTTTTTTGGACCATCACCAGTTTCTACTTAGATGGTTTTGTAACAGGTTTCTCAGGTGCCCTATTCTGTGCCCACCTCCACCTGTAAGTGATGTAGCCTGTAAGTCACTGAAGTGGACTACATCACTGATACTGCCTGGAAACCATTGGCTGATAAAACAACTTTGGTCACTTTTAATGCCTACATCTCCAATGTCAACCAAAATTATAATATTTTGAACTGTGAAAAGATGTATACAATACAAAACAGTATCTCATTCATTTTTAAGTTTATGGCTTAGAAGCATTAATAACATTTATATTGTTAATCCATGCCCAGAGCATTTTTATCTTTTTTTTTTTTTTTTTGGGCCACACCCGGTGATGCTCAGGGGTTACTCCTGGCTGTCTGCTCAGAAATAGCTCCTGGCAGGCACGGGGGGACCATATGGGACACCGGTATTTGAACCAACCACCTTAGGTCCTGGATTGGCTGCTTGCAAGGCAAACACCGCTGTGCTATCTCTCCGGGCCCGAGCATTGTTGGCAATCAAAATTAACTCTGAAGAATGTTTTTATGAATTTGACTGTAGGGACCAGTTACCTTCTAAAAATTCAGTGTCTGAGCCTGAGCTGTAGTAACAGCTGGTTACCCCTGGTTCTTGATTTGCATGCGGCCTACCAGGGTTCTATCTAGGCACCTCATATGCCACCCCCAACAAGCTTGCTTGAACTCGGTAGAGTCATGAGTAAATTCTGAGCACCGACAAGTGTGGCCCCCAAACACCGCCCTCCAAATTCAGTGCCTTTATTTAGCTGTCATATTGGACCGCCTTTCCTCTGCTTCATGTTTGAACAAAGTGTCAGTGGCAAAGGTGGTGGAGGCTGGGGAAGACCTTTGTGATCCCGGATGCCCTAGAACCCCAGAATTTGCAACTCTCATCATAGAAATCAGCTTACTCTGTTCTATGGCCAATAAGACAGACATAGGAAGGAAAGTACTCCTAGGATAGCTATTTTCTAATAGTAGCTTGACTTTAGTTAAAAAAAAAAAAAGATGGAAAAAGTACATTAGAGAGGCTTGAGCAGGAAGCACAAAGTCGCCCAAAAAAGCACACTCAGCCCAGACAGAAACAGAGACAGACACCCCACATCCTGCCTAGGCAGAGTTTGACAGCCAACCGACCCCGGCCCACAACACAGAAGTTCAAAGCGAAGGTTCAGGGTGTCCGGAACGGAGCAGTGGCTGGGGTCCTGGCCTTCCAGGCCAAATTCGCTTGACGGTAATCGAGGACTCTCAGGTTACCTGAGCTGGCAAACACGTCAGCGCCACATCATCTGGAGCATTTTTTTTTTTTTTTTTTAATAGCAAGCAAACAGGAAAAGAAGGAAGAAAAAAAAAAAACACAACCCTCCCTGGAGTGAGCCAATAGCTGGCAGCGGGCTGTGCCACACCAGGAGCAGGGCGGGCTTGCGGGCAAGCCTGGAGCTGCGGGCGGGGAGTGGGAGCGCGGGGCGGGCGGGGGGCGGTGCGAAGGGCCGCGCTGGGGCCAGTTTGCAGAGTGAGCCTTGCGGGTGGCGGCGGCGGCGGCGGCGGCGTTGTTGGGGGAAGAAGATGTTGCAGTCCCTGGCCGGCAGCTCCTGCGTGCGCCTGGTGGAGCGGCACCGCTCGGCCTGGTGCTTCGGCTTCCTGGTGCTGGGCTACCTGCTCTACCTGGTCTTCGGCGCGGTGGTCTTCTCGTCGGTGGAGCTGCCCTACGAGGACTTGCTGCGCCAGGAGCTGCGCAAACTGAAGCGGCGCTTCCTGGAGGAGCACGAGTGCTTGTCGGAGCCGCAGCTCGAGCAGTTCCTGGGCCGGGTGCTGGAGGCCAGCAACTACGGGGTGTCGGTGCTCAGCAACGCCTCGGGCAACTGGAACTGGGACTTCACCTCCGCGCTCTTCTTCGCCAGCACCGTGCTCTCCACGACAGGTAAGCGTGCCGCCGCCGCCTCCCCTCGCTTACTTGGGCTCCCCTGGACACCCGTCCTTGCTCCGACCGCTCTGCCCTCTGCGCCCCCCAACAACCCCATCCGATCACTTTGGCCCCGGGCACGGTGACCCGCGGAGCCCGGAGATGGCGAGTGGCCTTCTAACGTCTCTTGGGATCTCTAACTCTTGACAGCTGATGTCTAAAGCCTTTGACTTGGGTGGTCCTAGACCTAGAGGGTGTCCCGGGCTATACCCTATGATCAACCTGCCGCTTCGCACCTGCAGACACCCCAGGACATGACCCGGGGGAGGACGAAGAGTTGCCAGTGTTCTGCGTCCCCCTCCTGCTCCTCCCCGGGCCCGACACTATCCCGCAAGGCCCAGAATGCAGAATCTAAGGCTAGTTAAGGGCCACCTTCCAGACTGTGTCCCTTTAGGTGATTGCACAGACATTCCGGGCTGCTTTTCTACCTCGCGGACGTTATTAGTTAGGGTGGACGAGTGACATCACTCTGCTCCTCGCAGGTGACCTCTTAGCGGACAGGCGGATCCGGTTTCCTTTCAAGAAGGAGGAGGAGAAAGAGACCGGAGGGAAGGGAGCATCAGATTGCCCGTGATCTGCAAAATGGGGGCGCCCTGATTCAGCAATTTTCCCCAAGTTTAGGTTAGTTGGGCCACTCTGAACTTCGCCAGGCCACTTTCCCGCACAGCTCCTTCTGCCCAACGCTGGAGAAAAGGAGGAGTTTGTGGGGCGGGGGAGGAGGCCGGGCCCAGCCCTCGGGGACAGTCCTTGAGCTCGTTTAGATGTTTGCTGGCAAATTACCTTAGTCCTGGCCAAGAGGGGCACATAAACTTGAGCATAAATTGATGCTTAGACTCTGGAAAGTATCCCAAAGAGCGTGCAGTGCAGTCCTGGCTTCTCATCAATGACATCAGATCTCCGAATAAAATATTTTGGCTGTCACAAGGTCATTCACGTTACCTGTGTAGTCCTGGAATCTGGGTTCCTGCCAGGAACACTTTGTACCCCCGTGCACTTACATATCTTCAACCCTTTTTACTGGTGAATCAACTTTGTGGTCTCCCCATCTCCGCAAATTCTGCCCCCCCCTTGATTTACTTGTAATCTCTTTGAATTAAATCCAATAAACTGTTTTCGTAATTATTTGGTAATGAGGAATAATGCTCCATCTAAATAGACTTTGAAAAATAATAGTCTGGAAATCTAGAGTGTATTATTGAACTGATGGGTTTATCCTGAAATAAACAGAAGAAACAGTCTAGCTTGTATTATATGTTGTTGCTATGGTCCTAAAATAGTATCTTTTATTTTCATCCTTACCAACACTACCCTTCCTGTTAACTTGACAAACACTTTTCTCCATTGCCTTTATCTTTCTGTTTCTTAGATTGTTTATGAGTTTTCACGTTAGAGTATGTTTGTGTTAAGTTGAGAATCATTCATCCTTTGCAAATGTGTTTCTCAGGGCTACAGATCTTATGCATGACTGGATCACAGTGCTGAGAAAGCACTGTGAAGAATGATAACTTTAACACTTTTTATTTTAAAGAGCAGAAATAAGCAGCATGATCAAGTTTGTTTTTCCTGTGTGGTATTATTCATTCATCATGCAATTCATTCACAATCTCTGCATCTGATACTCATAAATAAATATGAAATGCAGTAGTTTGCATCTAATAATGATTTCCCAGATTTCAACCTCTCCCTCTTTAAATTAGGAAAATGTTCACTTTCTGTAATCATGATGAATGTCTTAGTATTGGTATTCAGATTGCATTGTAGTTCCTAAGAAAGTCTGTATTCATGTAAAACAAAAGTTCATTTAGGAAATCAGCACAAGGGGCATTTAAGGATAAACTATATAAAAAGGTACCTCTTGGTTTGTGAAATTTGCAAATCAGTGAATTCTTAACATTGATAGGCCAGAATTAAATTTATTAATTCTAATAGATCTGAAATGGATCTCAGAATTTTATCGTAAATCCAAGACACTCTTCTACTGGTTTTGTACTGACCCATTGTCTGACATATGTTATGTTCCCTATAATATTAAAACACTGACTTTATAATAGAGGTTCAAACAATTGTAAAAAGAGTGCATTTTACTTAGAACAATATTTTCTGAGAAGTACTAGGCAATACAAATTGAATTTTGGTTTATGCTTCTCTTTCAAATAGGTATTATACATGTAGGTTTAAAAAAAAAAGAAGGCAATCCAAAATTTCTCATTCATTTTTATTTGTATTTTTGGCTATACCCAGCTGTGCTCAGGGCTTGCTCCTGGCTCTGAGTTTGGGGAGAACTTTTGGTGGTGCTTGGGGGACCTTATGGAATCCCAGTATTGGACTCAGATTAGCTTCATGCAAGGCTAGTATCTTTCTCCTTGTACTATTTCTCCAACCTTCAAAACCCTTATCACTTTTGATGGCAAATCACTGACATAATTGTCAGGCAATCCTTCACTGTATTCCATGCCTGCTTTAAATGATGGATAGCTTAAGTGTGCTGTTATTAGAAGTCCTCTTTGTAATAAGGGAAAGTAGATGTACTTATATCAGAATCTTATCCCAGAAAGCACACGCTCCTCTTGGAAGAAACTGTAGGTGGTTTCTAAACTGAATTCAGCAATGTTTTCTTCATTCTCTGGTCTTACTCTGAATTCCATGGCAGTATCTACACAGGAATTAAAATAATGGAAAAAAGAAGTCAGTGCACTTTTATAAAGGAAAGGGCTATATAAAATGATATATATATATATATATATATGTGCTTTGGAGGTATTTTAAAGGGTTAGGATACATGCATCCTAAAGATTCAGGCTCCATTTCTGGTACCACCTACTTCCTAAGCACCATGCAGCAGCAATAGCTCCCTCCTCCCCTGAGAACTGGTATGACCCCCCAAACAAAAAACTATATAACCAAGAAGCTAATGGAATAGGAATTTTCCACTATTAAAATGTATACAAATTAAAAATTAGAGGCTAATTAGGTTTATTATGTAATTCATTGATTAAATGCATCCTATTTAGCAAGTAGAAAGATCCTGTAAACAGTTGTACTAATTAGAAAGTTTTTAATAATATAAAACAGGATACAACAAGTTCTAAGTAAGTTTATTTCCAAACAACTTTCCTTTCACCTAGAGAAGTCTTGGTGTTGGAGACTGAAGGTGGTATGAATATCGCCTCACTAGTGATGATAAGGGAATAATGATTGCTTTAAAATTACAGTTTTGGAAGATGTTGAAACTTAGAGTTAGATTAGGTATTAGATTTTGTAGTTGAAAAAAAAATGAAACAGTTCCACTAGAATCTTGCTGCTTGTTTCTTTTTGAATGACATGTCAAAAATATTCTTCAAGAATTAAGAAAATGTCAAGAAGACACTGAGGGAGGAGTAAGAAATGATTTTCTTAAAGATACTTTAGAGGCTGGAGTGATATAGCACAGCAGGTAGGGCAGTTACCTTGCATACAAGCCAACCTCAGCTTGATCCACAACAACCTATATGTATGATCCCCAGAGCCTTTAAGGAGAGATTTCTCATCAAAGTCAGGATTAATCCCTGAGTCGCCACCATGTGTGGCCCAAAGACCAAAAAAAAAAAAAAAAAAATACTTTTAGTTACCATATAGAACTTAGAACAGTCTTATTCACTGTTAAGATCAATTTTTCATGTTAAATACTGTAAGTTCACTTGTTTTTATTCATTGCCCTATGCAAAACTGATGATGAATATTTGGTTAAAATAAATAGCTGTTTGTTATTATTATTTTTTGGTTGTTGCTGTGGTTAGGGATTATTCTTGATTCTATGCCAAGGATTGCTTCCTGAAGACTTGATGAATAGTATGGGGCTCTGGTATTTGCCACAAGCAAGGCAAATGTCCTACCTTCTGTATTATTGTTCTGGTCCTAAAAGTTTTGTATGAATTATGAATATGAAGACATCTTCAGGTGTTTTGTAAATGTGGGTCTTATGGCTGCTTCAGGTCCTGTTTCATTTATAAGAAAGATACTTATTGGTAATGCAGCTTGGATCCATTTGTTAATGAAGAGAGCTTTTTTAAAAAACTATTTTTTGGATTTTTTTTTTAAATTTAAACACTATGGTTACTACAGTTTTTCCCCACAATGCACATTTTTCACCACCACCAAAGTCAACTTTTTGCTCTCACCATCCTTCATGCCCTGTTCTCTCTCTCTCTCTCTCTCTCTCTCTCTCTCTCTCTCTCTCTCTCTCTCTCTCTCTCTCTCTCTCTCTCTCTCTCTCTCTCTCTCTCTCTCTCTTCTATTTTGACATTGTGGTTTGCACTACTGCTAATGAAGGGGTGCCATGAATGTCCCTTTTATAAAAAATCCTTCTCTGCTCTAACTGCACTCTGCTCTTTCTGGCAAGCTTCCTACAATGGACTCATTCTCCTAATCTTCATCTTTATTGTCTTTTGATATCATTAACATACTGTCTTTTATTTTCCTTATATACCACAGATGTGTGAGATTATTACATCTTTATCCCCCTCCCTCTGACTCATTTTACTTAGCATAATTCTCTCCATGTCCATCCATGTGTAAGCAAATTTTATAACTTCATTTTCCTAACGGCTGCAAAATATTTCATTGTGTAGATACACTACAGTTTCTTTATCATCTATTGTTGGGCACATGGGCTGTTTTCAGATTCTGGCTATAGTACATAGAGCTGTGATGAACATAGGAGTGCAGAGGGCATTTCTGTATTGTATTTTTGTGTTCCTAGGGTACATCCCTAGGAGTGGTATTGCTGGGATCATAAGGAAGCACAATTTTCAGATTTTTTTTTTTTGGTTACCCCTGACTCTACACTCAGAAATCACTCCTGGAAGGCTCGGGAGACCATATGGGATGCTGGGATTTGAACCACCTTCCTTCTGCATGAAAGGCAAACACCTTACCTCCAATGCTATCTCTCCAGCCCCACAATTTTCAGTTTTTAAAGGAATATCCATATCATTTTTTAGAAAGGCTGGACTAGATGAACTAGATAGACAATGGTATTCCCACCAGCAGTGAATGAGAGTCTCTTTCTCCCCACATCAATGCCAGCACTAGTTTTTCTTGTTCTTTGTGGTGTGTGTCATTCTCAGTGGTATGTGATGATACCTTGTTTTTTGATTTGCATCTCCCTGATGATTAGTGATGTGAAACTTGTGCCTTGTGGCCATCTGTAGTTCTTCTTTAAGGAAATTTCTGTTCATTTCTTCTCCCCATTGATTGACGAGATAAGAAGTTTTTTCCTGTTAAGTTCTGCCAGTAAATTATATATCTTAGATATTAGCTTTTTATGAGATAAGTATTGGAAAAATAGTTTCTCCTATTCCATGGGTAGCTTTATATCCTAGTCACTGTTTGAAGTGCAGAAGCTTTTTGGTTTAATATATCCCATTTGTTTATCTCTATTTTAACTAACTTGGACAATGGAGTTTTTTCCTTGAAGATGGCGTTAGCCTCAGTGTTATGGAGTGTTTTAACTATGTTTTCCTTTATGTACCTTATGGTTTCATGTATGATATCAAGATCTTTAATTCATTTTTACTTGACCTTTGTGTTTGTTATAAAAGAGAGGTCTGAGTTCATTTTTTGTATGTAATTGATCAGTTTTCCTAACACCACTTGTTGAAGAGGCTTTCCATTCTCCATTTTGTATTTGTTGCCCCTTTATCAAAGATTAATTGATTGTATGTCTGGGAAACATTCTCTGAATACTCAAGTCTATTTCATTGATCGGAGGGTCTATCTTTGTTCCAATACCATGCTATTTTAATGACTATTGCTTTAGAGTACAATGTAAAGTTGGGGAAAACAATCCTCCTATTTTCTTTTTCTTAAGGATTGCTTCAACTATTCAAAGGCATTTATTGTTCCAAATGGATTTCAGGAATGTTTAATTTACTTCTTTGAAAAATACCATGGGTATTCTTGTAGAATGGCATTAAGTCTGTACAATGATTTTGGAAGTATTGCCATTTAAATAAGGCAATCTTCCTTATCTTTCTTCCAATGTTTTTTGTTTTCTTTGTATAGGTCTTTCACATCTTTAGTTAAATGAACTCCAAAGTATTGATTTTCTGAGGCACAATAGTGAATGGCACTGGTTTTGTAATGCCTCTTACTTCTCTTTTATTATTTGTATATAAAACGCTATCTATTTTGAGTGTTAATTTGTAGCTTGCCATTTTCTATGCAAATTTATTGTTTCTAGATGTTTTTGATAGTCTTTAGGATTTTCTAAATATAGTATCATTTTATCTGCAAACATTGAGACCTTGACTTCTTACATTTCTAGCTGGATGCCCTTGTTATCTTTTTCTTGTTTTATTGCTATGACAATTACTTCCATTCTATGTTGAATAGAAGTGGTGAGAGGGTGGAACCTTGTCACCTGCCAGACATTTTAGTTTTTCCCTATTGATATTTGCCATGGGCTTGTGCTAAATGACTTGACCATAATAATAAATATTTCTTTTACTTCCATCTTGTTGAGAGTTTTTGTGATGAATGGGTATTGGGCCTTGCCAAATGCTTTTTCTGCATTATTGATATAATCATATCATATTTTTCCTTTTGTTGATATGATGTATTACATTGATTGACTTGTATATGTTACAACATCCTTGTATGTCTGGGATGAATCCTACCTGGTCTTGGTGTATGACCTTCTTGATAAGGCATTGGATCTGATTTACTAGGATTTTGTTGAGGATCTTTGCATTCTTGTTCATCAGGAATATTGGTCAGTAGTTCTATTTTTTTTTTGTGATATCTCTGTTTGCTTTTGTTATCAATAATTTTAGCTTCATATAAACTATTTGGGATTGTCTCTGTTTCTTAATTTCCTGAAAAGGATTGGTCCTCTTGAAAGGCTTGAAAGAATTCATTAGTGAACCAAAACCTAGGTTTTGGGTTTTTGAGAAGACTTTTTTTTTTTAATTTTTTTTATTTTGAATTATGAGAACAAAAGATGCAAAGAAAGAGGACAAGGTAAAGTTAACAGTGGAAGGACAATCACCCATAACATAATTCTCAGAAGAAGTCCCCTTGCTGATATCTTACCTTTGAACTTTCAGCCAAAGAACGTTAAGATAAAATAAAACAGAATCCATGTGCGATTATTTTGTCCCTCGAGTCCCCAGATTGTAGCACATTATAATATTTCTTAACAGCACACAAGGCAATCTAAAGCCATCAAACTTACGTAACTCCTTAAACAT
This sequence comes from Suncus etruscus, assembly GCF_024139225.1. Lineage (NCBI taxonomy): Eukaryota > Metazoa > Chordata > Mammalia > Eulipotyphla > Soricidae > Suncus > Suncus etruscus. The sequence goes on along the minus strand of NC_064862.1, from coordinate 43,030,872 downwards.
TACAGGCATAGTATTTTTTACATTTCCATGTACATGCATATTAGCTTAAGTTAACCTCAAATTTTAAGTGGGTGCGTTTTAAGGATTAGAGTCAAAGGAGCACAGTAAAAACGTTGTTAGAGTGGCAATTGTTGTTTGCATAGGCCCACCAAAATATGAGAGGCATGGAAAGGAATAACCTTGGCCTAAATACAAAGAGATCCTACCCCTGAATTTTCCTGGCATAAGACCAGCTCTAGGCTTCAGGCAAGTTATCGTCCGATCCAAGACATTGTCCGTAGTGCCAACACACTTTTCACACAGTCTCTGTTGTTGGTATCATGTTTCTGTATTAAAGATTCTGGAATCTGTATGTCCTACATTGAAGTCATGGTGTGGAGTGTCTTCTCGTTTCACCTCACCATGAAAGGGCAATGCAGGAAGCCCTTTCCTGTAAGCAGGTTTTGAGAAGACTTTTAATTACCATTTTATTTTCCTCAATAGTGATAGGTCTGTTAAGATATGCTAGATCATCCTGTTTCAATCTTGGGAGGTTATAAGAATTCAAGAATTTATCCATTTCTTCTAGATCATCTTGTTTTGTGGCATAGTTTCTCAAAATAATCTGATTACCCTTTGAATTTCTGCATTCTCTATGATACTTTCCCTTTTCATTTCTAATTTGGTTTATTGAGTTTCTCTTTCTTTCTTGTAAATATTGCTAGTGGTTTATTTATCTTAATTTAAAAATATTTTTTTTTAAAAAAGCACATTGATCTTGGGGTTTTTTGGGGGGGGGTTCCGGTTCATTAATTTTTGCTCTGAGCTTTGTTATTTCCTTCCACTTGCCTATGTTTGGTTCATTTTGCTGATTATTTTCCAATTTTTAAGGTAATGTGCCATTAATTATTTTTGTAGACTACTTTATCCTCATTGCTGAAAGTTTTCAAAGCTTTAAATTTTCCTCTTAATACTGCTTTTGCTGTGCCCCATAAATTTTGATAATTCATGTCTTTATTCTCATTTGTTTCCAGAAATCATTTGAATTTCTCTTTTTTTTAAATCTCTAACCCACTGACTGTTCAGTAGTGAGCTATTTAATTTCCACGTGTTCTTTCTCTGTGTCTGTTTGTAATTCACTTTTAATTTTAGTGTGTGATGATCTGAGAAGGTACTTGATACAGTTTCTATCCTCTTGATTTTATGAAGGTACGTTTTTGTGGCACAGCATATGGTCTATCTTGGAGAATGTCCCTTGTGCATTGGAGAAGAATGTGTATTCAGCTTTTGGGGGATGGAGAACCCTCTCTCTATATTTATACATATATATGTATATATATGTATGTACATATATAGTATACATGTTACTATATATGAATATATATATATATATATATACACACACACACACACACACACACACACACACACACACACACTAAACCACTCTCATTTCTTCCTCCAGAGCTAGTATATCTTTGTTGACCTTAGCCTGGTTGACCTATCAAGGGGTTACAGGGTGGTGTTGAAGTCTCCCACTATTTTGTGTTGTTATTGATGATTTTCTTCAAATATATCAGCTAATGTTTTGCTGGCCCTTCATTGGATGCATTTATGATTAGGAGTGCAATTTTTTCCTGTTGTACATATTTTTTGATTATTAAGAAATGTGCATCTCTGTCTCTTATGTTTTTAAGCAAATTGTCTGTATTGTGTGATATTACTATGGCCACTCCAGCCTTTTTAAGGGACTTCTTTGATTCAATGATTGTCCTCTAACCTTTTATTTTGAGTCTATGTTTGCCCTGCCTATTAGATGTTTTTCTTGCAGTCAGCAAAATTTTGGATTTAACATTTTGATCCATTTCGCCACTATGTCTCCTATTTGATGCTTTTAGTCCATTGACATTGAGAGAGATGATTGTCATGGGAGTGTCATATTTTTATAGGAGTTTGGTGTGTTTGTTGGGTCTGCCTTGCCTTAAAGTAGACCCTTCAGTTCTTTTACAAGGTTATTTTTGAATCTGTAAAGTTTCTGAGCTGTTGTTTATCTGTGAAGCTGTGTATCCTTTCGTCAAACCTGAATGAAAGTCTTGCTGGCTGAAGTATCCTTGATGAAGCATACATTTTGCTGAGTTTATCACTATATCCCACTGTTGTCTTTGGGCTTGAGAGTTGCTTGTGATAAATCTGTAAATCTTAAGAATGCCTCTTTGTATTTTTTTTAATTTTTTTATTTTCTTTTACTTTTTGGTTTTTCGAGCCACACCTATTTGATGCTCAGGGATTTCTCCTGGCTAAGCACTCAGAAATTGCCCCTGGCTTGGGGGGACCATATGGGATGCCGGGGGATCGAATCACGGTCCTTCCTTGGCTAGGCAGGCACCTTACCTCTAGCGCCACCTCGCCGGCCCCAGGTTGCCTCTTTGTATATAATTTTTTCTTCTTGATTGTGCTGCTTTAAGTATTCTGTCTTTATATATGTTTTTTCTCTTTGTGACTAGTAACATCTTGGGGTGCTTTTTTAGCTGGCATTATTTGGGCATGGAGGATGTAGTTTCATGCACTCCTCATTTGGAAATTTCTCAGCAGTGATAACCGTGACTGTTGATTCTTCATTAGGATATTCTTCTTGGTTCTCTGGGAACCCAATAATTCTTATGTTACATCTATTGAGGTTATCCCAATTCTATTGTTGCCTCCTCCTCTTCCTCCTTTTCCTCCTCCTCCTCCTTCTCTTTTCTCCCTCTTCCTCCTCCTCTTCCTCCTTTTCCTCCTCCTCCTTCTTCCTCTTCCTTCTCCTCCTCTTTCTTTTCCTTTTCTTCTTCCTCCTCCTCTTTCTCCTCTTCCTCTGCCACTTTCTTTTCCTCCTTCTTCTTCCTCCTCCTCCTCCTTCTTCCTTTCTTCCTCCTTCTTCTGCCACACCCAGTGCACTCAGGGTTTACTTCTACCTCTGCATCAGAAATCACTCCTGGTAGGCTTAGGAGACCATATGGGATGCTGGTAATTGAACTGAGGTCAACCACATGCAAGGCAAATGCCCTACCCACTGTGCTATCTCTTTGGTCATCTGTTCACTTTTCTGAGGATATTTTCCTGTCTCTTCTGTTCTGTGGAAGTGTTATGCAGCTCATCTACGTCGCTGATTCTGTGATCAGTGCCTATTACTCCGTTGGTGAGTCTTTCCAGTGAGATTTTCATTTCACCCACTATGTTTTTTCGCCTTGATATTTTTGCTTAATGTTTTCTCCTTTCTAATGTCTTATCCTCTTGAGTATTCTGGGCTATTTGTTCCATTGTTTCTTTAAGTTTTTTGGACATCCATAACATTTCCTCTGTAAAGTTCTGATCAGAAATATTATATATATGGTGGGTGTTGGATGGGTCTCCAGAACTAGCATCATCAGTCACAAGTTATTGTGGGGTTCTGTGTAATTTTCCCATTGTGAACTTTATTGTATGGTACTGTTTGTTATTAAATGTTGTGGTGCAGATCCTTGACTAGAAAAATAGTGCACTGTGGAATGAAGTGGAGCTGGTTTAATTTTTTCCCTCCCAAACTCTGCTCACAACCGACATGCAAATAAGTCTGGGCTCAAGTAGTACCAGAGGTTCCATTCAAACTGGTGCTTTGTAATCCAACTCTGGCCTCTGCTTAAGGCTTCTCCTGCTGGTTTGGCCAAAGAGAAATTTTGAATGCTTTATTTAAAGTGTTCAAAAATGTAAGATAGTTCAAGTGTTCAAACACACTTGCCTAGTGTGTTTGAGAACCTGAGTTCAATCCTTGACATAGCATGGATTTTAACTGACCCCAACCTTAGTAACCCAGAGTAACCTTTGGTTAAACAGGTAGGAAATTAGAATAGCATTGGTCATTTTTAAGGCATCAGGGTAGTCATAGGTAACAGGGATTGAGAGTTGATAAGTTGTATTTAATAAGTGAAATGTATTGTTTCCAACAGTAACTATTTGTTGACCTTTTAAAGTAGAGAGTTGGGTGGATAAACTAAATTGGATCAATTCTGGCTCAACACCTGATTTTGTGAAGCTAAGAATTCCCTGTTCTTCTAACTTAGAATGTTTTTTGTATCTTCAAATTACAAAAAAAAAAAAAAAAAAAAAATAAAAAATAAAATAAAATAAAAAGAAAGAAAAGAAAAGAACATTTGCTGACACACTAAACTTTTATTATGAAAATTAAGTTTCAGTTTTCATAAAAATATCATTGGTACACAGACGAATTCCTTTGTTTCTGCCATTTGTAACTGCTTTTTAACTAAAATGGCAGACTTGAATTGTTGTGACAGAGACCATATGGCCACAAAACCTAAAATACACTATCTGGCATTTTGCAGAAAACATTTGCTGATTCCTGTTTTAGAATGAACATTGGAAGGATCTCTAAGAGAGTCCTGGGTGGTTTATCTCCTTTATCTAAAATTATGTAGCCTCTCAAGCATTTTGTGGTGCTTTTAAAATAGAATGTAAATATATACATTAAGTAATGAGTCTACATTAAATAACATGGCTTACCTAGTAATATATGCCTTGAATATTTCTGGATTTCTATTTAATTATGGCACTGAACAAGAAAATGAGAAGGGAGGGTAAGGAGGAGAGGCAAAAGCAAAAGAGAAAGAAGAGAGAAATAGAGAGAAAGAGAGAGGAGAAAGAGAAAGAAAAGGGGAAGATGGAGGTAGAGAGAGAACTACCTAAGTGATCTACCACCAGGATATGAAGATAGAATCAGAGGGGTGAGGCAGGAAAGAGCACAGGAGAAAGCATGAGAGCCTCTAATTAGACATCAACAGGAATGTCCAAGTCCTAAGAAAGAGGAGGAAGGGGAGGAAGAGGAGGCAGAGAGAAATGGGAACTTATTTGGTCAATTTCCAATATCACCAAAAAATGCACTTCCAGTTCCAAAACAAATCATATAACATGTCACTAATTTAGGGTTAAACTTATGGCACCTTTTAAAAATAAGTCATTATGATTATTTTGTGGGCCTTTTCTGACAGTGCTGCAGGAGTCATGCAGTGCTAGGGATCAAACCGAGGATCTCTGGCATGCTAAACATATGTTCTGCCATGTAAGCTACATCTCTGCCTTAAAAAAAGTTGAAAAGGTTACATTTCACACTATCTATTACATCATCTATTTTATGTAGTAAAACTTATATGAAACAGAGCTGACAATGAGTTAAGAATTTTTTTCACAGAATAACCTTTGTCAGCCAAAAGAGAGATCTGACTTGAACTCTGCTTATTATTTACCAAAAGCCTTTAATCTGATTTCAGACATTATCTTTAAGTCTTAACAAATGTAATGGCCTTGTTTAGGAGGGAAAGGGTTGTTTTTTTTTCTGTTTGTTTGTTTGTTTATTTATTTATTTATTTTTGCCCATACCTAGTAGTGCTCAGGAGTTACTCCTAGCTCTGCCCTCTGAGAATCAATCCTGGCAGGTTCAGGGGGGATTAAATGGGATGCAAGGGATTAAACTGAATTGGCCTTGTACAAGGCAAACACCTTTGTTTGCCCGTTTGGTAAATACCTTACTTGCTGTGCTATTGCCACAACCTGTTTTAACTCTTATAACAGAAGGATAAGTAAACATAGTGAAACATAAATACAGCTAGAGGTGTGTTTATAAGTGAAAGGTACATTTATAAGTGAAAAGACTTAGAGAGAGATAAAACAGTTACCTTGCATGTGTGATTTGATTCCTAGCACTGCCAAACAAGCAAACTAAACAATAATGTAGGGAGAGTAAGAAACTAAAAAAGATTCTAGAGTTTATATGGCAGTCATTGCTTGCATCCACAGTCTTCCTGTTTTAGGAATGAATGACATATAGGTGGTATTGCTCTTATTTTACAGAGGTTCAATCTAAAGTTTATATTGAGTGAACTTGTCTATGTTGTCATAAAGTTAGACATGACCTTGATTTATAGTTTGATCTTTCACCTTGTATTTAGTTATAGGAAGTTTTATGAACTGAATTGTATTTTCCCCCAAATTCATTTGTTGAAACTTAAGACTACACTTATTGATAGTTATTTAGAGATAGGATTGAGTCAACTGAGGACATGAGTAAACAGTACCTATCTATAAACTATGTAGAGTGTCTTTAGAAGAAGTTAAACCTGTTACCACTAGGATCTTGCACAATCAATTTTTCAAGTCATGAAAAAATAAATTTCTCAAAGAATCCCTCATTCATTATTAATAGGATTGTCAGTGGATGCAACCTCTATGAAAAACAGTATGGAGACTTGTAAAAAATAGAAAACAGAACAGGGGCCTGAGTGATAGCACAGCAAGGTGTTTGCCTTGCATGTGGCTGACCCGGGACGAACCTGGGTTCAATTTCTGGCACCCCATATGGTCCCCGAGCCTGCCAGCAGCAATTTCTGAGTGCAGAGCCAAACCCAAACACCAAAAACAAACAAACAAACAAACCAAAAAAAAAAAAAAACCAACCCCACCAAATAAACAGAAAACCAAAACAACCATATAATCCATTAATTCTACTTTTTGGTATCTGTCCCCTAGAACACACCAGCATTCTAATTCAAGAAATAGAAATATTCCTGTGTTCATTGCTGTCTAACAATATTCAATACATGAAAACAATCCCTGTTCCCAATGTCAGATGGTTGGATAATGTAAGTGTGGTGTACCCAATGGAATATTACTCAACTTAATAAATAATTAAGGTATCTTTAGACTTATTTTCTTAAGACTCTGCTTCATTTTGTTATTGAAATGAATGCAGCTGTGATGCCCAGGGCCACCAGCACTATTGCTAAAGGTACTGTGGGTCATGTGGATTCTGGTGTTGAAAGTAGAATCATGTTCATGCAGAGCATGTGGTCTGCACTTGAGCCACATTCATGGTCTTCTTTATGTTTAAATTTTATCTTCTAACTTCCTGTTTCTACTCCAAACTAAAAAATATCTCATCCAGCAAAGAACGCTTTCTAAGAAAAACTTTCTAAGTGACCCACAGGATTCTTCTAGCATGGAGCTTTCTGTTTTCATGTTTCCATGGAAAAGAACATGTTTCCATGTTTCCATTTTCAGAATCATCAAACTGTTTTTGGCAATCCTTTAGCATGAATGCATCGCCCAGTGATTTAGGGAGTATGTTCCTCCCAGCAGAAGATGGGGAAAGAACAGTTCCCAGGCTGATGAGCAGAGATACTATTTTATTCCAACAATGTTTATATTAAAGAGAGGAACTGGGGGGCAGGGAAGATGGCGCTAGAGATAAGGTGTCTGCCCTGTAAGCTCTACCAAGGAACGCGGTTCGATCCCCCGGCATCCCATATGGTCCCCCCAAGCCAGGGGCGATTTCTGAGCACATAGCCAGGAGTAACCCCTGAGCGTCAAATGGGTGTGGCCCAAAAACCAAAAAAAAAAAAAAAAAAAAAGAGAGGAACTGGGATACATTCAGGGTGGCAGGGCCAAGAACATAGTAGAAGCCTGACCCAGGGGGAGTAAGGTGTCAGGGAGAAGATAAACATAAACACTGGGGGCTTATAAATGTCTCCCTGGAGCAACACTGTGGGCAATAATAGTGATCTGTAATCTTTAATCAGAGCTCTCTGTGAGAGGGGATTGATGACCCAGTGTTAAACCAGAGAGTAGACACCAATCATGGGAAAATGGTGCCCCTCTTTTTGCTGTTCTTCTCCATCGCTAAAGTTATTTCTCTGAAGCTTTCACTTCAAGAAAAATCCTTAGAGGGCCCTGAGAGTTAGCACAGCGTTTGCCTTGCAAGTAGCCGATTCAGGACCAAAGGTGGTTGGTTCGAATCCCAATGTCCCATATGGTCCCTCGTGCCTGTCAGGAGCTATTTCTGAGCAGACAGCCAGGAGTAACCCCTGAGCACCGCTGAGTGTGGCCCAAAAACCAAAAAAAAAAAAAAAAAAAAAAAAGAAGAAGAATCCTTAGAACAGTTGCTCCATGGGGTTCCATCTGCCAGTCAGTTCAAGAACAGTGTCACAGGGATACTCCATATATATACAAACATACATATACATATATACACATGCATATTAATACATATACATACATTTAGAGTACACACATATATCTTTGAATTATTGTTTTTTACTATTTGGACAAAAGTTTAAGAGTAGACTTTAAAGGCTATATAATATTTATTTAAATTTTTTTTGGTTTTCGGGTCATACCTGACAGTGCTCAAGGGTTACTCCTGGCCCTACGCTCAGAAATCGCTCCTGGCAGGCTCGGGAGACCATATGGGATGTCGGGATTCGAACCACCGTCCTTCTGCTTGCAAGGCAAATGCCCTACTTCCATGCTATCTCTCTGGCCCCATATTCATTTTTTAATTAAAAAATATTCTTATATTGTTTTCCATAGACAGTGAAACAATTACATTCCTACCAGTACCAGTGCTCCTTTTACTGCTAGGAAGTCTGAAACTTTTGATTCTCCTGGTGTCATCTTATCATTTTTATTTTAATTGCCATAATAATAATGCTAATTATGTGCACATGGATCATCTGTATGTCTATCTTTTGAAGACTGCTATTATCCCTATGTTTTGATGGAGTGAATATTTTGTTGTCATTCTCTTCTTTGCATATTTTATATATCTTGGATATTAGCCCTATGTTAAGTCCATGAATATTTTCTTTAATTGAGTAAGATGTCCTTTTGTATTTTTTTGGGGGGGGGCACACCCGGCAGTGCTCAGGGGTTACTCCTGGCTGTCTGCTCAGAAATAGCTCCTGGCAGGCACAGGGGACCATATGGGACAACGGGATTCGAACCAACCACCTTTGGTCCTGGATCGGCTGCTTGCAAGGCAAATACCGCTGTGCTATCTCTCCAGGCCCGTCCTTTTGTATTATTGACATTATGCAGAAAATTTTATTTTGATGCAATCTGTTATCAGTAGAGTCAAATTCCAAAGGTACTGAAGCCAGGTATTATGGGGTATTTTGATTCTAATTTCATACTTCTTATGATCTTATATTTATTATGATGATGTTCTTATATTTATTATTTCATACTTATATATGACCTCATACTTATTATGATCTTATATTTTCATCTCATAGACTATTTTATATTTTGAGTTAATTTTTAGATACAGTGATATAATGTTCTAATTTTATTTTTTTTGCATCAGTTTCCCATCATCATTTCTTGACTACATTTCTCTAGGTATCTTTATTCTTGAAGACAACAGTTTTATATGCCTGAATAAGATCATTTTTTATGACCTCATAATAATTGAACTTTTATGAGTTATCAAGAAAAAAGCAACCTATATGCAACTATCGAATGTATGTAATTAATTATAGGAAAAATATAGCTCCAGTCTCTGTGCTCAGAGATTACAACCAATAATGGTGCTCAATTATTGGTGCCAGAAACTGAACTAGGGTCAACTGTATGCAAGGCAAGTGCCTTAACCCTGCACTATCTATCTGGCCCCTAGATAGATATAAAAATATTTTGATCCAATAATAGTGAAAGAGTAGATATTAGTATGTAATGGGAAAACCCACCTCTACTTATAAAAGGCCCGTTCTTTAGTATTTGTTTGTATACTTTTTAAAACTCTAAATTTGTTATTTTATGCCAACTGGAACATCCTTTCAGAATTATAAATGATTACAACTTGAAAGAAATTTTTGTTTGCGGGCCCAGAGAGATAGCACAGTGGCATTTGCCTTGCAAGCAGCCAATCCAGGACCAAAGGTGGTTGTTTCGAATCCCAGTGTCCCATATGGTCCCCCATGCCTGCCAGGAGCTATTTCTGAGCAGACAGCCAGGAGTAACCCCTGAGCACCGCCGGGTGTGGCCCAAAAACCAAAAAAAAAAAAAAGAAATTTGTGTTTGCTTTTATGACATAACTGTAACTCTTATCAAGAATACAAGCTTAAATTGTTTCATGTCACCAGTAACACAATGGAGAATCTGGTACTTTTTAGAACAAAGAGCTTTTACAGTCCTGTTTATTGGATTGAACTTCTAGGTTGGGAGAGGGAGATAACTATGGAATAGAAAAGTATTGGGTGGTTGGAGCATGTGAAAACCTGTACTTAATTGTTTTTGTTTGTCTGTTTTTTTGTTTTTGTTTTTAGGCTACACCCGGTGGTGCTCAGGGGTTACTCCTGGCTATCTGCTCAGAAATAGCTCCTGGCAGGCACAGGGGACCATATAGGAATTGTTTTGAAGACCCATGACCTATCAATTTCATATTATTCAGTTTATAACAAACAGGGATGGAAGTATTTCAGAGTTCTATTTTGCTAGGTTTTATTATTTAGAAGCATCATTGTTTACCAACTGAAGCCAAATTCATGGCTTCAAGCCAAATCCTGAAGATTTAATTCCTTTGACTATTTTGCATTCACTTAGCCTATCACTTAAGAGTGATACATATGGTCTCTAAAAAGCAGGCTACTTTGGACCATCTCTTTGGCTCTCTTTTTGTTTCTATCTACTAGACTCTATATTTCTATTCTTTATTATTCTGTGCTTTCTTGTTTTTTTTGTTTTTGTTTTTGTTTTTTTGTTTGTGTTTTTGTTTTGTTTTGTTTTTTTACTGTCTTAAAAGTTTCACTAAGTGACTACTTATGAAAGTCTGCTTCAAATCCAAGATCAGAGTGAAGAATAGATGAGTGAGAATTGGGGTAAAGACTGAGAAATACTGAAAGATAGATGATTCTCTTTATGAATCTGACCGGCAGGACTTGCCTGTTATTTTCCAGAGGTATTAAAGTTTCCTTTATTTGATATTTAAGATAGAAACAGTTCTTTTGCTAAATTTTTGTCTTTGTTTTTGTGCTACACCTGTTGATGCTCAGGGGTTATTCCTGGTTATGCAATCAGAAATCACTCCTGGGTTGGGGGCCATATGGGACACTGGGGATTGAACTGAGGACCATCCTGGGTTAGCCGCATGCAAGGCAAATACCCTACTGCTGCGCTATTGTTCCGGCCCCATTTTGCTAAGTTATTTAAAAATATTTGGATTCCATATGATTCTTCTTAGTAAAGGGATATATTGAGTTATATTATATAGTGCAATTTTTATTTATTTATTTATTTATTTATTTGGTTGGTTTTTGGGTCAGCACTCAGGGATTACTCCTGGCTCTCCACTCAGAAATCACTTTTGGCAGGCTCTGGGGACCATATGGGATGCCGGGATTTCAATCACTGTCCTTCTGCATGCAAGGCAAATGCCCTACCTCCATGCTATCTCTCTGGCTCCTACAGTGCAACTTTTAAAAAAATGTGTATTATCTTTTTGATCAGATTTTTAGCCCTGGCTAAGATTGAATTACCTTGTGAAATAAAAGTCTTCCTAGATGTAGACACTCATGAGCCTTAGGCAAAAAACTCCTAGCCACTAAAGGCCAGAGTGATAGCACTGCAGGTAGGGCATTTGCCTTGTATATGGCCAACTCTTGACCAACCTAGCTTGATCGCTGGCATTCCATGTGGTTCCTCAAGTCTGCCAGGAATGATTTCTGAGTACAGAGCGCAGAAGTAACCAACCCCTGAGCACCACCGGATATGGCCCTCCAAATAAATAAAGATAAACAAACAAGCAAAATATCCCCAAACCAAAACTTTTTGGCACTGCAGAATCCATATACCATAACTGGTGAAGAGAAAACAGAGCAGAGAAAAATATCAGAGCAGAGAAAACAAAAATCATACAGAGTAAAAAATGTTTTTATGTCTGTGAGGGTGATCAATGTAATATAATTTATACATTTTTTTTTTTTTTTGGTTTTTGGGTCACACTCAGCAATGCTCAGGGGTTACTCCTGGCTCCATGCTCAGAAATCACCCCTGGCAGGCACAGAGAACCGTATGGGAAGCCGGGATTTGAACCATCGTCCTTCTGCATGAAAGGCAAACGCCTTACCTCCATGCTATCTCTCTGGCCCCAATTTAAAAATCTTTAAGGCTTTAATTATAATCATTCTTTATAATCTAAAGCATTGTTAATGCTTAGGTTACTTTGTGACCTAACATAAGCTATTTACTAAATTGATGTTTCAGCTTTATGGAAACATCTTTAAATTTTTAAAAAATAATATTAAGTAAAAGTTGTTATTATCATTGTGGTTTAAGTAATATATTTAAAATAATATTAATATTTATGATTTTTATGTACAATTACCATGCCTCACAAGCACGAGTATTCCCATATTGCTTTGGTCTAAATCTTCATTACTTTCCAGCCCTGGCTTCGTATTTTAAATAGTCTCATGTATTCACTATTTATTACTTCTTATCTTCTTGCTGTATTTCTGGGATGCCTGTGATAAAACCCTGGTCTGCCACATGAAAGTGCTATCTATATACCATCACTCTGACTTCACAGAGGGACAAATTACATTTTTTTCCTATCATACCTGGCAATGCTCAGGGGTTACTCCTGCATCTGCACTCAGGAATCACTCCTGGTGGGTTTGGGGAATCATATGCATCATATGGGGATCAAAGCAGGCTGTGCAAGACAAGTGCCCCTCTCCCCAATATACTATTGCTCAATCCCTGAGAGGGTCAATTGTTTTTTGTTTGTTTGTTTGTTTGTTTTTTGGCTCACACCTGGCAGCACTCAGGGCTTACTCCTGGCTCTATGCTCAGAAATCACTTCTGGGAGGCTTGAGGGACCATATGGGATGCTGGGATTCGAACCACCATCCTTCTGCATGTAAGGCAAACACCCTACTTCCATGCTATCTTTCTGGCCCCAAAGAGAGGGTCAGTTGTTAAGTGGAGCTGTTACTGATATAAAAGCATCATATAAAATATTGGAGAATACCATGTAAAGTCAGTGTATTCTAATATGCCAAAGAGAATCTAGAGAGAAATGCAATTTTTTTTGTTTGTTTTTGAGCCGCACCTGACCATGCTCAGGAGCTACTCCTGGTTCTGTGCTCAGGAATTGCTCTTGGAGGGCTCAGGGGGACCAAATGAGATGCCACAGATCAATGGGTTGGCTGCGAGCAAGGCAAATGCCCTACCTGCTATGCTATTGCTTTGACCCAGAAATATGCATTCTTCAGCAAGTATTTATTAAATACCTATATTCTCAGATGTTGATCTAGGCCAGTAATTCTCAAAGTAGATTGCACATTGAAAACCTAAACATGGGGCCGGAGAGATAGCATAGAAGTAAGGCATTTGCCTTGCATGCAGAAGGACGGTCGAATCCAGGCATCCCATATGGTCCCCTGTGCCTGCCAGGGGCAATTTTTGAGCATAGAGCCAGGAGTAACCCCTGAGCACTGCTGAGTGTGACCCAAAAACCAAAAACCAAAAAACAAAAACAAAAAAAACCTAAACAGGCTGAAAAGTACAGAAGCCTGGGACCAATTATCAGAGTGTGATCTAATACAGTTGTCATGGTTGTAGTTGGCTCTTAACCCAAATATTAAGAATTTTAGAAGTTCTCCAGGTTCTACAAAAATAAAAATGTTTGAGAACCTTTATAGATCTTGCTTTCTCATATGAGTCCTAGAGTGAGAGGAAGATAAGGTGAACAGGATAAGTAAAATGCAAAGGATTTTACAAAGGGACAGATAGCAAAGGAGAAACATCCTGCAGGTAAGAGAGCCGAGAGAAAAAGAGTAGGATGTGCTGAGGCGTGGCCTGGGGTGTAGGCTTTTCGTCTTTAATAAAGTAGACAAAATAGGCCTTTATGAAATGATGATATTTGGTGCATATAACTTAGCTCTCTGAGGAACTATACTCTAGAACAAAATTCCCTATTGGATGTGCAACTGGAGAACCATTGAGACTGAAGTTCAAAGAAGGAAGGAGGAAAGCTTGGAGAAGGGCAGGGGCTGCTGACCTCATACATTGTAGACCATAGAATACTTTTTAGTTTCTCCTTGAATAGGCTGGAAAGCACTGGGAGTGTGAAATGAAGGGGTGATATGACCTGGTCTATTTTCCTAACAAATTTTCTGGTTCGTGTGGGATGATGAAGGTGAAATCAAAGTGTCCAGTGTGTATATTATAATAACACCTATGACTATTAGGAAAGTGGTAGAAAAAGATGGTCAAATTTTCAGATAAGCAACCATGATAGAAGGATTTGCTGATGGACAGAGAGATGAGGTGTGAGAAAATGAGTAATCTAGAGAGGGACTGGAGAGTACAGAAAATAGAACGCTTGCTTGTCTTGTCCACTGCCAACCTTGGTTTAATCCTTGATATTCCATATGGTTCCCCAAACACTTTCCATTGTGATCTCTGGAGCACAGCAGGAGTAAGCCCTGAGAACTGCTGGGTGTGGGCCCCACAACAAAACAAAACAACTAAAGTAAGAATTCTTGAGAGAATGGCTTGGGGTCTTTGGTCTCAGTTTCTGGCTGAGAAGAATCAGGGAATGAACAGGTTTGGGTGGACAGTTTTGGACTCAATCTAGGTCTTCCTGGTATTGAGAGCTTTTGACACATTACATGAGACCTACGCTTAGCCTAGTGAGGAGTCCTGAGGTCTGTTCTAACAATGCAGTGATGTTACCATGTGGATCATGAGTCCATGTTTCTTCACCTGCATTAATTATCCCACTCACTAGCTGAAGAAGGCGTTTGAAATGTGACATCTTAATTTGGCCTTGAAGAAGAAATAGAATGTCCAAAAATACAGAAGAGAAAAATTATCCCAATATGTGAATATAAATTCTTGGCTGAGTTGCCATTTACTTTAACAGTGGTTGAAGTTAATTAGCTTCCAGGCCAATAAATCATCCAAACTATAATGCTATATGCAGATTTAATTTTCTGTGAGGCTACGTAGAAACTATTATTTGGGATAGGGCTGAGGACTTTGCTTTATTTTTAGAAGTAACAGTAGTATATTGATTATTTAATAAAATAGTCCAACATAAAATTTACATTATATGTAGTTCAAAGACTAAGTCTTATATATAGACCAAAGAACAAGTCTTAAGTTTTTAGGAGCAGCTATGAGTAAGTGCATAAAATTACCAAGGAATCAATCTAGATTGTTTCTGTTTTATTGTTTACAATAATGTTTTATAGGAATTAAATACATAAATTACTCCCCCTTACTTCCACATCACACATATCTCTCAAGATATCTATTATAAAGGTCTATCATATTCAAATAAACACATTAGAAGTTTGTAAGTGATGGGAAAATGATTGTGTGACTCCTCTGAAAACACCTGAGTGATTAGCATTTCTTCCATGTGTTTTTAAATGTGCAGCTATACCATTGGAAATTATTCCATTTGAGGAAGATGCCTTCCTTCTTGTCAGCAGTGATCTTTCATTTAAGCTCTCTTTCTTTTTCTGAAATGCTCAATTTTTGGGGTTCCTCACAGTTTGTGAAAAATATTTACACCAGACTTGAAAGGTTAAAGCCTTCTGGTAACTAGAGTTCTTCAAATGCTTGGCACTCAATTATTTAAAGATGTGGCTAGTGGTTGGGTGGATTAAGTTAATTAAAATAGAAAGAATGTCTTGAGTCTGGCATCTCCCTGAGCAGGTAGAGAAGCCCCCAAACCACGACCAGTCCTATGACAGGAGCCATCACCAAAAAAACACTTTTTTACTTATGGTTGCCTGCACAGATGCACTTCCAGGCAGGGTGCAGAGTGGGGGTGTGGATGAGCCCTACATGTTCACACCCTCAAACAGCAGGGAAGAGTCCTGGTGTTCAGACAAGCAATCTACCATCTGTTACACCCATCTTTTGCTCGCCTGCCTCCGCATTTTATGTTTAGAAATTGAATCAACAGAGATGATAAGAGCAACACCAAAATTGAAACAACAAAATAAGCAAACCTGCTAGTAATTTCAGAAACATCACTGAAGCCTATTCTTGCTGTCCTCCAACGCTGACATAAATCTATTATTTGTAAAGATAATCTAATAGAAATTAAAATCTTCATGTTTGTTACCCAAACATGCACAAGAAGATTTCCTTGATTAGTTCACTCTTCACCAATTTTTAATGTATTCATTTATTCTAATTATCTGTGTCATGGAATTAGTGCCTCAGAGCCAGGTTCCTTAATAACCCTGGTCAGGTTATCGGGGAACTAACACACAAAATAGTTATGCACACTTGTCACAAATGAGATAAGACTGAGTTAATATTTTAAAAGTATGAGTTGATTGAGTGAAACATGAGGATGGCTATTTTAGGAAGAATTAAAATTGTTTTTCTTGTTTTGGGGCCACACCTAGTGATGCTCAGGGGTTCCTTCCAGTTCTGTACTTGGGAGATCATGTGGTGCCAGGGATCTAAGCCAGGTGTTTTTCTGAAAAACATGTTCTCAGGTCTTTTATTTCTCTATATAGACCTTAAGAATATATATATATATATTTTTTTGGTTTTTGGGCCACACCCATTTGACGCTCAGGGTTACTCCTGGCTATGAGCTCAGAAATCGCCCCTGGCTTGGGGAGACCATATGGGACGCCGGGGGATCGAACCGCGGTCTGTCCTACGCTAGCGCTTGTAAGGCAGACACCTTACCTCTAGCGCCACCTTCCCGGCCCCAAGAATATTTTTATTTTTAGTAATAAATGAATAAATGTGGCATAAGAATCTTCCTCCAGGACTTAGAATAAAAGGTGTCAGCTAAGGAAACAGAGCTCCTAAAATCACAAAGAAAGACTTCATCATAAGTTCCACTTCTTTTTTTTTTTTTTTTTTTTTTTTGGTTTTTGGGCCACACCCGGCAGTACTCAGGGGTTACTCCTGGCTGTCTGCTCAGAGATAGCTCCTGGCAGGCACGGGGGACCATATGGGACACCGGGATTCGAACCAACCACCTTTGGTCCTGGATCGGCTGCTTGCAAGGCAAATGCCGCTGTGCTATCTTTCCGGGCCCAAGTTCCACTTCTTGACCTGAGCAGAGACTGAGATCTCTAGATATAGAGGTCTGATTTTATCATCCAGATCGGAGCAAAAGTCTTCCATACACCACAAAAGCACCAAGGGGAGAGTAAATGAACTTGAAAGGAGTCTATCAGGGGTCCTCAAACTTTTTAAACAGGGGGCCAGTGCACTGTCCCTCAGACCATTGGAGGGTCTGACTATAGTAAAAACAAAACTTATGAACGAATTCTTATGCACACTGCATTTATCTTATTTTGCAATGAAGAAACAAAACAGATACAAATACAATATGTGGCCCGTGGGCCATAGTTTGAGGATCACTGCTAGATAATCCCATGACAATATACTCCAAGGGTAGAGAAATCCTGTATCTTTTAGGCCAAGGAGATTCCCTTTTCAAATGACCCCAATATTTACTGTGCCTATGCAGGAGGGAAAAAAAAGAAAGAAAGAAAGAAAGAGACAAAAAAAAGCAAAAAATAATCTTTTTTTTCTTTCTTTTATCGAGTTTTTGTCGACTTCTTTGTCTTGGGGTGGATATTGAAGTAGTTGTCCACTGTTTATTTATACATTTACTTTTTCTTCTTTTCTCTTCTTCCTTTTTGCGCTCTGTCATGTTTTTTATCTCAAGACCATGGCAATTATGTGGTGCACAGCTTTATTGCTGCAGTGCTCACTGGATATCTTATTTGATACTTCTTTTTGAATGGTTGTGGTGTTTCACCTTCTTTTTTCCCCTTAGTCTCTCAAACCGAGGATGAGAGCCTCTAGAAGGACTCTGCCCATTGTTGGTGTAGTTGATTTTTACCCCATTTTATTACTTATCTCTTCCTCAAATAAAACCACACAACTTAAACTATCTAGTCCCGCCTCCCAATTAGAGGGGGAAGTAATGGAGGTACCAAGACCAAACAGTTATAAGATCACTAAGTAATAAACTAGACACAGAGGGGACCACTCATTCTAGCACCCCCTGGGGTAAGGGTGTAGGATATGGGAGGCAAGATGGGAACGCAGGTGGAGGGAGGACAATTCAGTGATGGGAATTCCCCTGATTCAATGTTAATATGTACCTGGAATATTACTGTGAACGATATGTAAGCCACTATGATTAAAATAAAAATTATATTAAAAAAAGAATAAAAGGTGCCAGGACTAGAAGATATGAACATTGATGAGAATGGGAAGACAGATTGCTGAAGGCATGATCGTCTGCAAAAATTCACTGATATGTTCTTAGAGCTCAGTGTTTTTTATAGTTGCATAGTCCTAGATCTTTTTGAATGTCTATCTTTTCTGTGCCCAGGGCATATGCAAATTACTGCATAAGGATAATTCTGGCCTGAAAACAAAAAAGCATAGTCTAGCTGAGAAACAAATTCAAAACTAAAATGTTTAGAGCTGTAGAGTATATTTTCATAAAGAGTCACAAATCCAGCAGTTATGGAGCCATAATTTTTGAGGGGTAGACCCATATGAGCTGACATAGTTAAAGAAGCTTTAAGAAGGATGTGGCTTGAGATGAACAAACAACTCGAGGAAGGATTTTTTTGGTGGCCCAAAGGAGAGATTTTAAAGTACATAACGTACTCATCACCCAGAAAAGGAATTGATTCCAACCTTAGAGAGTAATAATGTCAGCTTCACCAGGCTAACCTATTGTTAATAAGAGGCTTAAAGGTAGAGATGGAGGGTCTGGAATGAGAGGGAATATATGAAAATAGAATTTTTAAAAAAAATTTTATTGGCAACAGAAAGCCATAGACCTTGATCCTATGTTGCGACAGATTAGCTTGTAGACTGACTTAAAATACTCAGTGTTGGCTAGGGAGGAGAGAGGGGAGAGAGAGAGGAGTGAGAGGAAAGAGAGGAGAGAGGAGAGAGAGAAAAAAGAGTTTATGAAGATAGAGCCAGAGAGACAGATGGAAATACCTAAATCCTGGGGCTATTGTTGGTGTTGGTAGGATTGTGGACCAATCCACTGAGAATTTTCCAGTTTGAATAGCCTTGTTAGGCCTCATGAGTAGGCATGGTATTACAGTGTATAGGTGGCTTAATGTTTTCTGGGAGTGTATGCATAGAAAACATAGAAGAGAGTGCAACAGTTCTCTACTCCTTCCCATGCTCATGTGGGACAGCCAGATCCCAGACTTAGAGTGTGCTTCTGGGAGAACAAAGGAAGCGCTGTTGGGATCCTCAAACAAAAATCTTATGGATTTAGCCAAAAAAGGGTGATTAAATTCTTCAGTGTCTAGATATACATACAATCTGTAATTAGTATGCCTGTTATTTAAGAATTAGTATTTCTAAATCATTTTGAAGAGTTCTAAGCAAGTTCTAGGCATTACCCAGATGATGTTTATGCTACCATCTTTAAATAATTTTGGGGGGCTGGAGGGACAGCACATTAGTACGTGGCCAACCCAGGATGGACCAAGGTTTGAATCCTGGCGTACCATATGGTCCCCAAACTTGCCAGGAGCAATTTCTGAGTGCAGAGCCAAGAGCAACCCCTGAATGCCACTAGGTATGTCCCAAATCCCTCAAAATAAATAATTTTTTGACATTAAAATTATCTTAAGAGGCCGGAGCAGAGGCATGAGCTGTAAGGCATCTGCCTTGAACCCGCCAACCTAGGATGGACCACGGTTCGATCCCCCAGCATCCTATATGGTCCCCAAGCCAGGAGCGATTTCTAAGTGCATAGCCAAAAGTAACCCCTGAGTGTCACTGGATATGGCTGAAAAATAAAAATAAAATAAAATAAAAATTATTTTAAATTTGGAATCAACCTAGATGTCCAACAACAGATGAGTCTATCATGAAGATGGGGCACATAAACATAATCAAATACTACATAGCTGTAAGGAATGATGCAATAATGCAATTTGCTACTACATAGATGGAACAGGAATATATGTTAAATGGAGTAATCCAAAAGAAGGATAAACAAAATATGGTATCACTTATATATGATATTTAAAATAACTGGATGAAGGAATGCAATGGTAAAAGGTGGCATTACCTAGATCTTTGGCTCCACAGTATATGGAGAAGAAGAAGGTGAGGAGGAAAAACTCAAATGAGAACTAGAAGGTGTATGATATCAAAGGGACACAATGCATTCTTACACATAGTGTTAAGGAATATTAACCTACATATCTAAACCACAGAGTGAAAACACTGAAATCATGAGATCCAATCCTTAACAACATCCAATCCTTAAGCATTTAAAAAACCTGTTAAGAATACCAGTTAAGATGGCAGTGTAGGAGTTATTTTGGGAGGAGACTTGAGAACATTGGCAGACAAAAATTAACATTGTTGGTGGGATTGGTACTAGAACCATCTTGAATTTTCACCTCATTCTGACATCACAGCCACACATTATGATGTCACAATGGTGCGTGTCATAATGTCCATTGTGACTTCACAATCATGAATTATGGTGTCACAAAGGTGAGCACCATGATCTTTTTGACTTCACAATCATGAATTGTGATGTAACAGTGGTGTGCAAAATAATGTCCATTCTGATGTCACAACCACAAATCATGACGTCACAGTGGTGCATGTCATTATGTCCAAACTTGAATTATGACTACATAGTTATGTACATTATAATATGACATCGTTGTTTAGGCACATCATATGTCTAAAACTCAACTATGAATAACTGTAAATCATCATCTTTTAATAAAATTAAATAAAAACTTTACAAAGATTTTATTTGGGAGGAAAGAATCTCAACTTCTTCCTAGCTTCTAAATGACTGAACTGTACTGAATGAATCTTTTGACTTATTACCAAAGGAGGAAATGCAAAAATAAACAAAACAATGTCAGAGATAGAATTCATTGTACTTTTGAAATCATTGAGATCATGCCATATTACATTGGACTCAGTATACAAATAAATGGCTTCTCTTTAATCTCTTAGCATTTTCACCTCTGCTTAAGGGCATCCCATTTTAGTGGTCCGTTTTTACTTTATAGGAAACCTGCAAGGGCACAACTGCTATATGAAAGCTCATAAGAAATAGGAATGGCACCAGATCAGCATTGTATATAGGTTTATAACCTTATTCTATATTATTTGTTATTGTATATTTTATTTAACCATGCACATGAAAACACTTTGAAAGTTGCCTTTTCTTTTTTACTACCGTATTTGAGAACAGTGAACTTAAAAAGTAAGTTCCATATTAAACCCACACATGAATAGATTGTTCATTTAGTCAAAGTATTTTGACAGTTCATTGGCAAGTCTGGATACACTAGTATGTGAAAGGGAAAGGGAAACTAGAATTTTTAAGTCTCTTTAAGACTGACCATTTCTAACTTCTGAAGATTTATTCTTATAAATTTCAGACTTAAAAGAGTCAGATGTAGTCCCTTAGCTCTAGGAATCCTCTGTCTCATTTGCTCTTACCTGTACAAGAAGTACAGAAAATGATAACGTCAGAGGTTGATATTTGGCATTTTCAAATGATAAAATGATTAGAGGGGCAGTGATAGATTGCATGTCTTGCATGCCTGAGGCCCTGGGTTCAATTCCTGGCATCACAAAATAAACATATTAACAAGCAACACCTCCATCTCCTAGCCCTTGATAACCAAATTGACAACAGAAAAAACAACAAAATGCACCAAAAACAATTAGAGGAGATTCATTATTATTCACACATATTATTTTGAATATGCTTTCTTAAAAAGGAAAAATCCATATATGACTTCAGGTCCTAAGAATTATGCATTATTTATAACCACCTTTATGTCTATTTTAATAAATATGATGGTAATTTATATGATAATCCTTTCCTTATGCCACTGCTCTGGGATTATAAGAACCTCGAGGTATGCCCAAGTGTTTGCCCCTCAAAGTATGTTTAATGTCCTTTTATCTGCTTTGGAAAAAGACAAGAATTGCTGCATTTAAGTAGTTCACATCATTATATTATTTTTTCCAAGAAAGGCTTTTAAGTCCAATAACTATCAATTAAATAAAAGACAAAATTACCTTATGTCCTAAGTCCTTAAAGACATATAATGGGTGAGTTCACCATGAATTGAAGTGAATTTTCTTGCTGGTATAAATGATAGGTATGAAAGTCTCTGTGTTACTTATTAAAGAATGCAATAAAGTTTTCCACTCTCGTTCTTCTACTTTGCATGCTTTTTAAAATTATTTTTGTTTTTTTCTTTTTGTTTGTTTTAGGGCCACACCTGGCAGCTCTCAGGGGCTACTCCTGGCTTTGTGCTCAGAAATCATTCCTCGTAGGCTCAGGGAACCATATGGGATGCTGGGGATTAAATCCGGTTGGCTGCATGCAAGGCAAATGCCCTACCAGCTATGCCATCACTCCAGCCCTCAACTTTACATGTTTTAAAAGTTCACATACATTGGAGTTCATAATAATACAAGTTATATATTAGCAAGGTTTTTCAGCCTCTTATTTCCTCTCTGATGAGGCTGAACTAAATCCTTACTTTCTTTTCCTAAAGAAATATTCTCGGGGCCGGGTAGGTGGCGCTGGAGGTAAGGTGTCTGCCTTGCAAGCGCTAGCCAAGGAAGGACCGCGGTTCGATCCCCCGGCGTCCCATATGGTCCCCCCAAGCCAGGGGCGATTTCTGAGCACATAGCCAGGAGTAACCCCTGAGCATCAAACGGGTGTGGCCCAAAAAACAAAACAAAAAAAAAAAAAAAAAAAGAAATATTCTCACCATGCTTTCACTTCAGACTTATTTCAGTTTGGTTTCATCAAGTGCTCCTAGATTCCTCTTTCTGGGGAGGAAAATGAAGGTCATTCTCCATTTCCCATTAAATTCAGAAATAAAATTTTCTCATTCGATATTTTAGTGATTGAAACTATTTAATCGAATAGCTTT
The DNA here is from genome assembly GCF_024139225.1 of Suncus etruscus. Taxonomy (NCBI): domain Eukaryota; kingdom Metazoa; phylum Chordata; class Mammalia; order Eulipotyphla; family Soricidae; genus Suncus; species Suncus etruscus. The sequence continues at coordinate 43,008,112 of NC_064862.1, read as the reverse complement.
ATCTGGTCCTATATCTGAAAGTAACCTTAACTTTAGCAGCCAAACTAAACAGTGGCCACGCTGCTCTGACAAAGGTTTGCCTTTACACTTTGCTTCCACGTGTGTACGGTTGAGTCTATCAGAGGATAGAAGTGCTCTGTACTGTTAAGTGGGAAAGGGGGTGTTTTGCTGAGGGGATTCTTAACCCATGCTAATGTGTGTTCTGTCCATTTAGTAAAGGGAATATACTCTTTAAATACTCCCAAAGCACCTGCCTAAATAAAAAATCCTTTTGCAAGAACTGCATGCATGTGTTTTTACATGAAAGTAGTTGCCCTGTTATCCCCTCGCCAAAAAAAAAAAACAGTGCTAATTTGAAGCTAATTCATTTTAATATTAAAATAATCAAATTACTAGATTATATCAAGCAAAATGTTCTATTAGTAATTTGACCCAGAGAAAAGTTAATTAATATGCTAGAGGCCTCTAGGGTCCATTTTTCTCCCTTAATCTTGCCAATACTAGATTTTTTTGTTTTCCTTTTTTTTTAACTTTGAACTGAGTTCTTGTTGAGATCTAGTTTAAACCCCGATGCTAGTTCATCAGACAAAAGCTCATCCTTCATTGCTGCATACACATGTAAGTTCTGTAAAGCCCAATAATTTCTACTACCTGCTGACCACTCTGTAGCATACTCACTAGATCTGGCTTTATGTACTTCATTTATTTGGGAGCTTTTGACTAATCTTGGCTGTCTCAGAATACTCTCTGATCATTCCTGGGGTCTGTACTCATTTAGTAGGAGCCTCATGTAGGCTCCCTCTTGACCATGGTTTTAATTTGTCCTTTAGTTGTTCTTTCTTATCAGGTTTTTCTAGCAGTTCTCAGTTTTGGGGAAACATCTATTTTAAACTTGTGTTTTTCTTAAGAATATATATTATCAGAAATGTTTATAACTTGACTTCCAAATGTCTTGTAACCCTATCAGAGCTTCCTCCTTGACTCTTAAAAGGCTCAAATAATTGTTAACTTCGTATTGTAATTTTAGTAAGAAATAGTGATTGCTAATGAGTATTAACTATGAGAATGACAGTGAAATTCGTGAGAAGTGTGATGGTTAAAAGTATTGATCTGTTTTCTTTTGTAATTAAAAAAATTTTTTTTTTGAGTTTTGGGCCACAGCTGGTGGTTCTCAGGGATTGTTCATGGATCTACACTCAGAAATAGCTCCTGGCAGGCTTGGGAAGACTATATGGGATGCCAGAGATTAAATCCGGGTCAGTCCAAGGTCAGCCATGTTCAAGGCAAGCACCCTACCACTGTGCTAGGGCTCTGGCTCCAACTATTTTATGACCCTTAGAAATGTTTCTCAAATTTGATGGTTATTCCTTTGCATGTTTTGGGTCTGTGTGAAATAGTCAAAGTACTAAAAAATGTTAAGAAAATCTACTAGTTGGTACTATAGGGAATTTTTTTTTGGGGGGTAAGTATATTAAAGCAGAGAAACATAATATACTTGGAAATGTTGCTAGCTCAAGAAACTAATCTTTGTTTTTGGGTGAAATTCAAGAAATATTCTTGAATGTAAGACTAATTGATTTTACTACATCCACTGCCAATTTTGTAATTTGGAGCCCTTTTCTGTGAAAGAGTGGCCCTTTTCTGTGAAAGAATCAAATTGTGATATTAATTTCTCTAAAGTCTTGCATAAAGTCTTGTAGAATATTTAATTTAGAGTTTAGGATAATAAGGAACAGTTTGGTAGTTTTTTTCCAATGTTTAAAACTGTGTTTTGGGGTGATGTTTGTTTGGAGTTAGGGGAGAAAGAGGAGCTACAATAAATAGTATGTAGGTTATAAAGCAAACACTAAGCCTTATTTATGATTAAAGACAACACATTTTAATCTTTTTGTATAATGAGAGGGCTGTTGGAAAATTTCTAGGTCCATGGCAAAACAACAGTTCCTTTTATTCATGCACTAGATTTTGCTGACTACAAGAAAATGTGAAGACAGGTATTTAATAATGACAATGATAAGTTAAAGAAGAGACAATGAGAAAACTATTCCCTCAGTTTGAGTATTTACATTTTAATATTGTTTTTCAAGTTTTCAAACTGTTCCTATTGACATTTCTTTGACCATTAAGACATCCAAGGATGAATAAAGGGCCATTAAGTGTGGGAATTTGATTTCCCAGGGACTGCTGCCTGCAGTTCTCAATATTTGTGTTTGTTTTCATGCTGACCCTGGAATGAAAGGGTCAACCTCAGGGATGTTGCACAAGAAACAATGGTAGTTATGGGAGAAGGTGCATAAGGGCCAGGGGTTGAGCCAGCTAAGCTAAATTGAGCTGCTTTTTCTTCTAGTTTGATTAGCCAGAGTTAACAGAACAAAGGTAAATTACCTGAGGGGCAGGGTTGAGATAGTTACGGGTACTTAAGTTAATTAAACATAGCCGAGTCTCTAATCAAGTCTGGGGATGAGAGGAGGAAAAAAAAAAAAGGCAGGGAGTGATCTAAGAATCACATACAGGTGTCTACAATTCCTCCTGTCTAGTTATTTAAAAAGACCCATGCAAAGGGGGAAATATCAAATAGAAGTTAGCTGATAAAGTAACCTGTCGGTGAAGATCAGTCAGTGATGTGATGGTCTTTTGCAGCTGCTATTCAGTCACAGACCAAAGGTCATTCCTTGAGTCAGGTCTTAATTGAAAATGCTGGTTCATGTGGACAGTCCAATTGCAAGCAAGTTTTCTTGTTATGAACAGTTTCTTATTACGAATCTGAAAGGATAAGGGTGGTAGGTATTAAAGGGGTATAGAAAAGATTTTTGCTTACAACATAGACAGACATCCATACATCCACAGTTCATCAGTGCCCTTGATAGGCTTGAGCTGATTGAAGGGCCAAAGGCCTCACACAAAGCATCTTTGGCAGAAGGGTTGGGACATCAGCTTCTAGGATGCTGCTCAGAGATCACTCTCTTTCCTTGCCTGGTTATGTCTCACCATAGAAAGCCTCACTGGGTTAGAAGCCTCCTAGCCTTTTCGAATTAAAATTTCATTTAGCAATGAGCAGAAATATATTTTTCTTATACAGAATAACCAATCTTTCAGTGGGTCTTTTTGACTGTGGTTTTTTTTTTAATCAATAGAAATTTTGCCCCCTCCTTTTTTGTGCCATGATATGACTAGTATGTAATGTAGTTTTGAAAATCTCTGGTTTAAAAGAACATTAAACTCAGTCATTTGAGAAATGTAAAATTCATTTTACATTTTAAATGGTTATACTTACTGGGCTGATTGGACTCAACACTTAAAACATTTTATTAAACAGCTGAGTTCCTCCAGGACTGTGGGGACAAAGAAGATTTTATAGATTGAAACTAGATGTATTTATATTATTATGCAGATTGCAGACATTAGTACTTGACAGAATGTTCTGGGTAAACAGGAAAACAAAGACTATTGTATCCCTTGCCTAGAAAACAAGGGGCCTTCTCTTGTGACAAATTTCTTTCTGTAATTTGTTTAACTGAAGAAAGCATTGAGGGCTGGATGTCTTTATACATCATATAAAATGCTTGATTTGCATGTAGCATATCCAAATTTGATCTTTGGTACTCCATATGATTCTCCAAGCCCCAGTAGGAGTGACCTTGAGTGCAGCATTAGGAGTTAGCTATGAGAGGGAGGGAGGGAGGGAGGGAGGGAGGGAGGGAAGGAAGGAAGGAAGGAAGGAAGGAAGGAAGGAAGGAAGGACGGAAGGAAGGAAGGAAGGAAGGAAGGACGGAAGGAAGGAAGGAAAGGAGGGAGGGAGGGAGGGAGGGAGGGAGGGCGGGAGGGAGGTAAGAAGGAAGTTGAGTTCTAAAGGCTATTGTTTGTGATCAATAGTTTAACTCTCTGACACTGATGGGGGTTCCTGGGTGACTTATATGAAGTAGAAAGGAGAGAGGAGGCAGCCCTGAGAAGGGGATTTGCTGCTTCACCTGTTTACTTCTGCCACCCTGGTAGCAACTGGTCAAATTTAGGACTTATATAATTTGCTGTGAGCCCCTACCATTCACAGACATCATCTTGCTGCCAGCCCCTTGAATCTGGCATCTATGTGTTCTCATGGGAATTGATCCCTACCACCCAATTTATTGGAGAGCTATGAAACTTTTCTACTCTTTGTAGAAAAGGAAAGTCAATCTAGGCGTTAGGATATTGACTAGGCCTTTCCAGTCCATTACCTATCTCTGTTAGAAAAGAATTTCAGGAGAAAACTAAACGTGAAGTAAAAACAGGTTTTTATTTAGAAATTTTGAGGAAGAGGAGGGAAAGTGAGAGGGAAACTTGCTCAAGAGATTGCAGTCTTCCCCAGATGGAAAGAGCTGCAGTATACATCCCAGGGTTTAAGTATGAAAGTACTTTAAGTGGAAGTGTGGGCAACATGTGTTTATATACCTTGTGCATGTGCTAACAATGTTCACATGTTCATGGGCAACACATGTTCAGGCTACATGAGCACATACTTTCTTTGTTCCAAGTTGGCTTTTATAGGTTTTCTTACAAGCTGCCCCATGTAGGTTAAGAGTTTATTGCTAGAGTAGTTATGTTCGATCTGAATTTGAGATCCATCCTACAAAGAACAGAGGAGATGAACAGCACTACAATAATTAGGCATGTGAGTTTATTTATGGGATTGCCCCTTGTTAGGCAAGACCCCTTAGGCAAATTTCAAAATATTTTATAGGGTCACTAAGGTTTAAAACCATCACAATTAGCCTTTAAGTTGATGGGCTGTTGTTTAGGGTGTTTCCTTTTATGGTTAGATATCTAGAGCTTTGTGGTCCGTGTCAACTGAAGTAGTAGAGGAGGGGTTTGGTTGCTAACTGGGTGCCCATGACCTTGTCTGCCCACACGCCCCCAGGTATTGCTAGTTTATCTAATTGTTTTGGTACAGTGCTCTTGAAGTTCCTGGAATTGGCTGTTCTGGCCTAGTTTATTCTGCCATATATCCGAGGCCTGTCTTTAAAGCAGGGGTCTTCAAACTATGGCCCGCGGGCCACATGTGACCCACAGAGGAGTCTGATCCTGCCCGCCAGCAGTGAGCGCTGTTTGGTTGCCAAGATACTTGCCAGCATATACACTCAGTGTATACCCAAATATCAGGAACCATGCACTCAAAATGGTAACCATCTTTGGTAGCACTTATGCCTGTGAACAAACTTTTTCAAGAATGAAACATCTGAAATTTCCAACCAGATCAAGATTAACTGATGCCCACTTGCATCACTTGTTACGGCTGGCAGTGACAAATATGGAACCGGACATTGACCATCTCTTTAGGCAAAAGCAGGCCCACAGTTCCCATTGAAATACTGGCGCGTGATGTTTATTTATAAATGGTTTTAATTTTATTTATATATGTGCAGTGTGAGTAGGAATTAGTAGCTCATATAGTCCGGCCCTCCAGCTCTCTAAGAGACCGTAATCCAGCCCCCACTTTAAAAAGTTTGAAGACCCCTGCTTTAAAGTCTAAAGCAAAGCCAGGGATTACAGAAGCTAAACAACAGTTAATTAGTAGTTAATTCTAAACCTAACATGGTTCTAAACTTAGATTCTAACATTCTCTTCTAGCTCTTAACAGTTGCCAAGGAAAAGATTTTGGGACAGTTGATAAACTTTTTTTTTGATATTCCTCTCCTTGCTTTTCTTCCTGCTAGAGAGAACTAGGGTAAGTCCATTCTTCTCTGGGTCGGTCTGTGCTGGTAATAAAGGTCTTATCAGGTCTCAATTCCTGTGCCCACAAGTGGGTTCTGACAACTTAGGGCGATTTGACTTTATTTTTCTCAAGACCTCATTGCCATGCAGGAGATGGGGTGGGGTGGGGAGATGGAAGGTGTCCTTTTCCATATCTGCCTTTCTGCCTGCTTTACCCACCCACCCCCAAATAAACAAAAATAGGTTAGATTTTTGGAATTAAGAAGGAAAAAGCATTGCTTGAGACTTTGGAAGCTATGACCAGGCCTCTCTAGTTGTGGTCTCATTGTTACACTCTTTTGACTGAAGTGGACCAAGATTTCAAAGGCCTTTTGTTTTATTAAGAAGCCCAATACCTCTTCTGGACAGAAATAGTAATTGGAGACCACACTATGGAGCCTTAGTGTAAAAACAGATTTTCATTTCCTCATTTTGAGACTTGCTGTACAAACTGTGTTAGCTTAGATTAGTTTATCAATTTAAATTTTTACATACCAATAAAGTCCTTTTCTATTCAACTTTCCTGTTCTTTGGGAGAGCAAGTCACTTCTATAGGCTTACATGTATTAAATGGTAAAGCAGTCAAATGTCTGATTGGAGGTGTTTAAAAATGGGATAGATTATGTGCCTCTTTACTCACTTCTTAAAAGAAGTGCTTATTATAAACAGGGAATACACACAGGGAATGTTTGAGTATTTGTAAAAGAAGAAAAGGTGCCTTCTCTTTGTTTTGATGATCAGTTTCTAAGTTATAATAATAAAATACAACCGATCAGATCAGTAAATTATAAATTAACAAAGGGAGAATATTTTCTTTTCCTCAGAGATCAGAATAAAGTATTTCAGCAGTAGATTTACAAAGTAGACAGATCCTAGAAGCTGCAGTGGGGCCATGAGCTTACCTATCTCCTTGTAGATTCTCTGTGGGACTCAGCAGGATAACATGGTTACTGTTCTTTATTCAGGGAGTCACTGATGAAGTTAACTCAGGAGACTGATTTATGCCAGAAAACAATATTTTTAGAAAAAGAGAAATTTACATGATTTTACCATATAATCTGTTTCTTCTTTCATTTGACTTTATGGGGTAGAGTATGATTTTACAGAAGTGAAAGATACATTTTTCCTACCATTTCGTGGTAATTTCCCATAAAATAGATGATGCTACTGGTTGTTTTGAAAAATAAATGCTGAAGGATAATTAGTTTCCTCTGACATATTCTTTTTTTATTTTTTAATGCAAGATAGATTTTATTGAACTTGCTTAGAAATATAAAAGAAGGGGCCGGGCGGTGGCGCTGGAGGTAAGGTGCCTGCGCTAGCCTAGGACGGACCACGGTTCGATCCCCCGGCGTCCCATATGGTCCCCCAAGAAGCCAGGAGCAACTTCTGAGCGCATAGCCAGGAGTAACCCCTGAGCATCACAGGGTGTGGCCCAAAAACCAAAAAAAAAAAAAAAAAAAAAAAAAAAGAAATATAAAAGAAGAACAGAGAAGAAATGTTTTTCAAAAGGAAATGTGCTCAAGAGAACATGGGCTTCTATATAATGTGTGAGAAGCTGTATGGATATAGAGCAAAATTGAGGTTTCTGAGATTTTTTTTCTCTCTTGTCTGTGTGCAGTCTGGCATAAGCCCAGAGCTCAAAGGAAATAGCTTGGGCTTCTATATAATGGAAATAAGCAAGCAAAGAAACATAGAGACAAGAACATGCGGTACATGTTCAAGGGACTACATAGGTCTGAGAATAAACCTTGCCATAGTCTTTACAAATTTTCTCCTTATATATCTGTTCCCACATGTATATCCAATCTTGTATGCAATGCACCACTGAAAAGGTTGAATGTGGTTTTTATATATTTGACCCTAGATCAGACCACCAAAGAAAAGTAACACTGACTTTACATAATGTTTGTCCACCTATTTCTTTTTAATATAGCACAATTTTAATCACTTACATGGGTCCTAATCATAGTCTTTTGCATTTTTAAACCTTTTCTTTCTTTTTGGATTTAAATATGCATCCTGTTCACTGAGGATATTGAGTAAAATATTTAACTATTTTGTGTCATTTTTTGATTAATGAATAAATAAAAGCTTCTACCTCAAAGGTTACTATTATCAATGAATTAATTAATATATTAGAATGCTGTGTATCTCAAATATTAATTCTTCACATTTTTGATACATTTTATTTTTTATTTTTGCTATCATAAATATTTTTATGAGACAACATGGATTGGCTGTTTTTAGCATTTAATTACTATCTTATTAGTATTTTATTTACATCTTAACAAAAGTTGATACATTTAAAAGCATTTGGTATGTCATGGGTATCACAGAGATCTGAACATAACCATTATATCGATTTTTCAAATTTCATATTGTCTACTTGACTCATTTCTCTGATAAAGGACATCTTCCTTTTTACTGTCAAGTTCTTTTTCTTTCACATTTATTTTTTAAGATTATTTAAATAAAAATAATCCAGTTCCTGATACATAGTTGGACATTCTTTTTTATTTGGTTTTTGGGCCACACCCGTCAGTGCTCAGGGGTTACTCCTGGCTATCTGCTCAGGAATAGCTCCTGGCAGGCACAGGGGACCATATGGGATGCCGGGGATTTGAACCAACCATCTTTGGTCCTGGGACAGCTGCCTGCAAGGCAAACGCCACTGTGCTATCTCTCCGGCCCCAGTTAGATATTCTTTAGGCATTTAAACCCTTTTTCATTAATATCTTATAGAAGATAATTATGCTTTTTATTTCCATTGAAAATTAGTGTAAGAATTAAACTTCAAAGCTGTCAGTCATCTTATGAGCTTTGGGTTTGCTGCTTATATTTAGGTTTTAATTTTTCCGAGAAGGTTTACTAAATCCTGTTTTCTTCTTTTTTTAAATTTAATTTTATTGAAACCATTGTGATTTACAAAGGCCTTCATAGTTGTGTTTCAGACATACAGTGAATCAGGGCCAATCCCACTACCAATTTTGAACTCTCTCTACCATTGTTCCCCGAGTACATCCCATACCACTCCACCTGCTCCCCCCAGCAGTATAATAGGCCCATTTTAAGTTTGGATTGTTAAAGTTTGGATCTCATGACCTCATTGTTATTGACTTTGGCTTGAATATTTAGTTCTGTCCTTTTTTTAACACCACCAATAAACCTGAGACCACTTGGTCCCTGACCCCATCCTTTCATATTTGTTTTTCTCTTCCTCCATTCAATTTCTTTCCTTCTCTCTGCTATACTCCTTCTTATACTGTGGTTGGTTGAACATGCTTAGTAGAGATCTGATCACTTCCTATCATTTATCATTCTTTCTTTGTGTAATTGCTAATCTGAGGCCTTTGAGTGGAGAAGAGACTGATTAAAATATTGGCTCTGCAGCAGGTCACTGCTATTTAATATCCTCATTTATCAATTTAGAATATGCAAAGATCATGGCAAGCTTAGTATTTAAAGTAAGGAATAAAATAAGAATTCTTTTTTTAAAAAAAGTGACCAAATATCTCTACTTTAACAATTATTTTTGATAGTTAAACATTATGGGTAACATTTAAATAAATGGAAAACACTTGACTGTAAACTATTGTTTCTCTATTCATAAGTAGTTTTAAGAAGTCAGGGCACACTTAGTAATAGCTACTGTGCAAATCAGTATAAGTGTAGTCTTTATTCTGAGATTTTTTTTCTTAGGTAGGGAGATCAGTAATTTCTAAAATAGAAATCGTATTACTGAACTCTCAGGGACCAGCTTTAAGTATAGTCTTGATTTAACCTAATAATTAGCTTGAGTTTGGCAGACTTATTATATATCTAATTTCATCTCTACTGGAAGATTGAGTTGGCATTGGAAGCTATTTTCCCTAGGGTGGAAATTTAATATTTTAATAATTTCAATCTCTTAGGTAGATTAAGTAAACTGCTTCAAAATAAGTATGTTTCTAAAAAGTCATTGAGAAAGAATGGTCAAATTTGCCTATGTTGATTTTTAACATCTTTAATTGTTTTCTTCTTCACAATGGTGAAGTTCTCTCAGGGTTCATAGCCTTCATGGATATTCCCTACAAATAGTCTAAAATTACTATTGGGTATTGTAGTATGGATCTATCCCCAAAGTAAGTGCTTTTAGGGGGAATAAATTACTTACTTTGCTTATGACTGGTCTGGTTTGATACCTGTCATCTATATGGTGTCCCAAGTTTGCCTGGAACGATCCCTGCATGCAGACTTAGGAGTAAGCACTGAACACCTCTGAATGTGCCCTCACCTCCTTTAAAACTCCCCAAATAAATGTGTTTCTAATGTATTGCCTATTAAATCATATCCTGTTGAACTGTTGTCCTATCAGAACTTGTATTAGCTTACCACATATAAAGTGTAGAGTTAGGATTTATCTTTACTTTCTTTTTTTTATCTACCGCACACAGTACAATTGTGAAGTGGATCCATATTATCACTCTTTGCATCACTGGCAGATCTAAATGCTCAGTATGGAATATTTGAAATTCTTAGGGAAGTATGTAGAAGTACAAAATCAGTTGTGGTGCTGCTACTCGACAGAGCAACTCCCATTTACTTTTCTTTGCAATAAAACTGTCATCCATGCCAGGAGATTTCATGCTATTTCTTAAGCAGATACCTATAGCTCTTGTCAGCAAATATTAGAATGCACACCTGATTGGCTAAGTAATTTTTCTAGGCTCTGAGGCAATAGTAAGCAGAAAAGCAAAACCCCGTGATAATTTTATTTAGAGAGGTAGTCAGCATGTTGCCAAGTGCAATGGTATTTAGCGCTATGGGAATCAGAAGGAACATGATGGGCTTGAGGCCTGAGTGGTGGCACAGGGCGTAAGGCATCTGACTAGCCTAGGATGGACTGTAGTTTGATCTCCTAGCATCCCATATGGTCCCCCAAGCCAGGAGAGATTTTTGAGGGCATAGCCAGGAATAACCAGAATAACCCCTGTGTCACCAGGTGTGACCCAAAAAACAAAAAATAAATAAATAAAAGAAAAAAGGAAAAAAAGAAAATGATGGGCTTCAGACTAGAGAGAGGAAGGCACTACTTCAGAGAAGGGGACCTGAATTTTTTCATTGAGGCATTGATACTAATTTTCAGACTTTAAATGAAAAGCATGTGCTGATTCTGTGACCTCTGAGTGGAGGAGGCTTCAAAGTTTAGAAAATGGAAGGCAAAGATTCTGAGATGCAAGTTGGGATTTGAAGAAAAGACAAAAGACTATTTCCAAGACATAGTATAATATCTTAAGAGGTATAACATAAATTCTCCTCTAATTACTATTGGGTTTTCTCCCCATAATCTCATTATAAGTTGAAAATACTTTTCTAGATAATATTTCAATCACTTTTTAGTATTTATTATAATCATCCTTCTCTATAGCTAATGATTTTCCTGTTTTGCAACATATGCCTGCCCTTATTTGCCTGTATAAACAATGAATAGCATTCCTACAAGGGAAGATTCCTACGGAAAACAGCATAGTGCATGACCTCAGTAAGGCATTCAATAAAGTGATGAACCATTGTTGCAATACTGCCTTTGATGGGGTTGACTGATGGAGGATGGAGGATGAGGTCTTTCCCCTTCAGCTCGGAGCACGCGTCTGCCACCCTGTTCAGCCGGCGGTTCTGAGGTGAATGCGGTAGGTAAAAGGCTAGCAGACAGTCAGGCTTGTGAAAATATCAGCTTTATTCAGAGGACAAGACTGAAGCCAAAAGCCTCAGCATCAGTTCCAGCCAAAAGCCCCCCGCCTTCCACAAACCCTTGCTTTTATACCCCAGAATCAGGTACCACCCAATGGTGGGAGCAGAATCAGTTACCACCCTAGGGTGGGAGCCGAATGCCAGGTCACACCCTAGGGTAGTACACAATCACCAATCAGGGTAGGATCAGTAACATAATAATCCCATTGAAATGTTTACATACATAACAAACCATCTTCTCTTTGACTGAGTTCTCTCAAGATGTTTTTATGTTGGCCTCACATTCTCTAAAAGTAGAATCTTTAATCTTGTCCATTTTGTCACTCTTAAAAATATATCAAAAGCCAGTCGCAGATTTTTTCATCACTTGGGGGAACATGCCTTGTTGTAACTACAGTTTGCCAACTTTCATTACCTGCATTCCTCTGACAGGATGGCTGCCTGGGGAAAAGATCCTGTATGACTTCCTGTCCAAACATCATAAAACAGGACCTCCAGCAGCCCAAAGTTACTACAGGCATCCATTGCAGTCGAGCACCTTCAGTTGGTAGATGTTGATATCAGGAAGCCTTTCAGTGTTGCTGTTTCTGATCACTTGGCACATAGCTAGAACCTGTTCCCACTTCCAATGTACCCTTCTCATCACCAATTAGCATATCAGCATCTTTGTCCTGGGTTTGGCAATGGGAAGTGACTCAAAGCAGGTATTGGTTCCTCAGCTGTTTCTGGAGCTCCTCACTGGTCATCAGCATGTCCAGGTAGCAGATGATGAGCTTTTCTCCAGCCTGAATATCTTGAATTGCATTCAGTAAGTTGGCCAATTGAACACAATTAAACAGTTGGGGTCACATCTGTGATTGAGTAAGGACATACTCAGATAGAGGCCTGTAATGCTGACTTCCTGCATTTCTAAATTACAGATAAGTTGAAAATATTTTAAGTTAAAAATGAAATGTGGGGCTGGACCAATAACACAGAAGATAGGGTGTTAGCCTTGCACTTGAATGGCTTGGCTTCAATCCCTGGAACCCTATATGATCCCCCAAGCCTGCCAGTAGTGATTCCTGAGTGCAGAACGAGAAAGTAATCCCTGCTGGAGCACTGTTGGATGTGCCCCTCCCCCCCCCAAAAAAAAAGAAATAAGAAATGTGCCTAACCTTCCAAATCATAGCTTAGTTTCACCTATCTTATATATGCTCTGAATTCTCAGTCTGATAAATATCATTTAACATATAGCTATTGTATAATAAAGTATCAAGGATGTTATATAATTTCTTGAGTGCTTTTCTGAAAGTGAAAAAGAAGGGTAGCTTATCTTTGTGCTCCATAGCTGCAGCTCACTTTGTTGCCCATTATCACAAGGGAAATCACAAGGGAAAATCCTACTCATGGCTACTCTGTGAAAAGGTTAAAATGTCACGTTCAAAATGTGTTTTCTTCTGAGTGAATATTAATTGAGCACCATCAACATTTTAAATATAAAACTACTGTGAAGTCAGGGACTATCTTTAGTAGGAAATTTAGTTGAGGAAGTAGTCAAGAGCCAGATGATATAGAGCTCTATCAGCCATATCAAAAGAATTTAAGATTACATTTGATTACTTGAAGTAAAAGTTGTGGGACAGTTTTAATATAGAGAGTGCTATAGGTTGTAACATTAAAACTAGGTCTAAGTAGTAGACTGACTGGTGACTCCAAAAGTGGATATATAATTTTTTACCTGAAGCCTGTAAATGTAATCTTTTTTGGAAAAAAGAAGAGCCTTGAGGATGCAATTAAGGATCTGAAGTAGCTCATTTGGATTTCCTAAATGGGCCTACACTTGATTTAAATTAGGGGCTAGCACAATTGAATTAGAGAGCTGAAGCAAGAGGATGCTAAAGTAGTCCAGGATAAAAATATTGTGACTTGGATCAATTATAGTGAAATGATGAAAACTTTTATGATTTAGTTTAAAACATATTTTGGAAGTAGGAATTTTTTTATATTGAGGGATTGCATGTAGGGGACAAGGGAAAGATATTTGACCTGAAGAACTAAGAAGATGATAGTATACAGTTTTTAGGATGAAATGATGTGGACACATATGTGGTTCTGAGTATTACATACCCAAGAAGTCTTGTGTGAACATCAGAATTTTGAGATGTGTCAAATGCAGCCTGAATATTTGAATAGAATATTAGGACTGTGTTTGTAGCTTACATAGAAATAAAGGTAAGTAACATTGGGCATTATCAGTATCTAAACCTATAGAATTCTCATTACTACACATTGGACTTTCTTGGGAATTTCCAATATACCAAATACTATAATTTATTCCAGATAAATTTAAATGAAACTTCTAGGGCATTGAAGAGTAAAAGTTAAAGATGACAAGTATAAAGATGTTCCTTAAAGCTAGGGTCTGGATGAAATAATCCAAACAGAATTGTACAAGACAGAGCTATGTAAAAATAAAATGATACCAATAGCTCATGTGTAGAAGAGATTTTTATTCCTGGGGCCAGAGTGGTGGCACAAGCTGTACGGCGTTTGCCTTGCACATGCTAACCTAGGATAGACCGTCGTTTGATCCCCTGGCATCCCATATGGTCCCCCAAGCCAGAAGTGATTGCTGAGTACATAGCCAGGAGCATCACTGGGTGTGCCCCCCCCAAAAAAAGAGAGATTCTTATTCCTGATTCTTTGGGTGTCCATAGTTTGGAGATTGTTATTGTTTTTCTATATGGTCCATGAGGTAAAAGAGAGAAAATGAAGTTAGTATAGAAGGAGTCAATTATTAAGACCAAGTCCTACAGAACTGATATTTTTGTATACATTTAAAAATATTGTGGGGACACAAAGTATCTTGTACACCGAGAGCAATAATGTGTAAGTAAGTCGTGTCTGAGGTCAAGTGAAGAAAGTATTACAAAGAAGAGGATGAAACCATCTGGTCAAATGATCCTTAGAAGTTGAGCAACATGAGACTACAATGTAAGAAGTTCACAAAATAAGAGCCAATTGACCTTAAGAAGATAGAGCATGGGCCCGGAGAGATAGCACAGCAGTGTTTGCCTTGCAAGCAGCCAATCCGGACCAAAGGTGGTTGGTTCGAATCCCGGTGTCCCATATGGTCCCCCGTGCCTGCCAGGAGCTATTTCTGAGCAGACAGCCAGGAGTAATCCCTGAGCACTGCCGGGTGTGGCCCAAAAAAACAAAAACAAACAAACAAAAAAAAAGAAGATAGAGCTATGTTAACAGTGGCTTGAATGGGAGTTCATATTGAATGAGTTGAAGGGAAGAGCATTTTGAGCAATTGTTATTACCACAGAAACTGGAGCTATGATTAGCACATTGCTTTTACTTTCCTCCTTATTTCAATCTATTTCTAAATCAGAGAATGTTATTCAAAATCAATTTGTTGAACCAAATATTTAGTCTTGTGGAATGTGGTCACTAAATCTTATTAATATGATAAGTTATAAATAGCAATTTTTAAAAAAAATATATGATGCTGCTATAGATGAAACCCTTGATATTTCCTTGCATATGTGGTATGTGTGATTGCTCACCTTTTGCTAATGAATCACAATTGTTTATTCCATGAAGGTACATGATATTATCAAACCTCATTTTCTGGTACACATTTGGAGCATAGCAAACATTACTTATACACTCGAGTATAAGTCAACCTGAGTATAAGCCGACCCCCCCTAATTTTACCCTAAAAACTGGGAAAACTTAGTAACTCAAGTATATACCAAGATGGAAAATGCAGCAGCCACTGGTGAACTTCAAAAATAAAAATATATACCCAAAACAATTACAATAATTGAGGAATCAGTAGTTTAAATGTTTTTCAATATTTATTGTTAAAGAAAAATGGTAAACTAGCAAAATAACTTTAAAACTTTAAATAAAGTGCAGAAAACCGTAGCTTAACAGGTAATCAAGCTAAATCACAAAAGTTAAAATCCTTCAAAACTGGATTCCCCCTCCTCCTCCTCATCTGTATATCCAAATAAAGCTTCATCTGTATTTGATGTGAAGGTATCAGCATAGACATTGTCATCATCACTGAGTTCACATATATCCTCATCACTGTTGTTGGTCTCATACAAAGAGCAGAATATTATGGGTTAAATAGTTCAGTGGCATACAGTTCAGTTCAGCCGCCTACCTCTTCAGCTCAGCTGTGACTTCTGGATTGAGCTGAAGCACTGCCCCCTCCAGCAGATAGCAGAAGATGACTGGAGACTATGTGCATTTGATTTGGTGTGCGGGCTCGAAATCGCATAACCTCTATGACTCGAGTATAAGCCGAGTTCGTGTTTTTCGGCACAAATTTTATACTCGAGCATATACGGTAGTTGTAATTTAAGCACAGACACTGCAGCTGCTCGAGGAGAGCAAGGTAAATGTTTTTAGGATTCTTAGGAGAGTATTACCCAAGTGGCCATGGTAAACAAGAGAATTTCTGGTCTTTATTGTCCTCCTTCCTCATTGTACTTCTATTCAGTCATAGGTGTTCACACTGAGTACATGCTCTGCTATACTAAATAGATAATACTGTCTTACCTTTTGGGTATCTTTGCTATGCATTATTCAGTCCACTCTGGCTTTTTTATTTTAAATAAGGAACTCTTTAAGAATAATTTGGGTGAGAGGGAATTGTATTGTAGATGATTGCAAGTTGTATAGCCTTGGAGAAATTGCATTTTCCAGAACAGTTCACATTAGTGATAAGATTGATAAAATTAAGATTGGTAAGATTTTCTCTGGGCTACACACCTCTATCCTGAGGTGTTGAGAGACCCGGGACACTCTGACATACAGCATGCAAGGACAGACATATCAGAGCAGACAGCTGATCCTTAATTGGAAACCATTGAGGAAACCATTACAGTCATTCCTTTTTATCTGGTAGACCCTTCATTTTTGGGTCACCTATAGCCTGAGAGTTTATTCCCTTGGAAAACAATCTCCATCGTTAATTTTTTTGTCTGAGAAGACCATTGTGTAATTGCAGATGTGAAGGGATTTAAACTTATGAAATCCCTTTGATTATTTCATAATAATTTGTAAGTATGATACTTCTGTGCTTGAATGTCTGTTTGATTATGTGGCAAGGTATACTTCTGGGCCTGTTAATACAAGAGCCGGATTTTAGGAAATAAAAACAAAACAAAACTTGAACTGTCTTTTATAGGTTGTCTAGATCTAGAAAAACACTTATACCTATATTTCAAAGCCTTGACTTTTTATTGTTATTTTCTTTTCTTTTCTTTTTTTTTTTCCGGCAGCACTCAGGGGTTACTCCTGGTTCTATGCTCAGAAATCGCTCCTGGCAGGCTCAGGGGACCATATGGGATGCCGGGATTTGAACCACCAATCTTCTGCATGCAAGAAGCTTTACCTCCACGCTATCTCTCTGGCCCTTATTGTTATTTTCAAACATATATTAAAAAAAACGAGAATGAATGTTTCATGGCCCACACCATCTGCAAACATTTTGAATATTGCCATTCATGTTTTAGTCATCTCATATATCTCCGCATTAGAAAAATAATTCTTTCCTGGCACAGTAGAAAAATTTTGTGAGGTAATACCTGGAGACATCATTCAAATTTTAGTGCCTTACAATAAAACTTTTATATCTTCCTTCCTGGTTCAAGTGACCGTTACTCACCTTCTGTAATCTGTGTCCAGGGAAGAAAAGTGAAATAGCATGTGTGGAAGACCCAGTTTATAGTGCTGAATTCTGCACTGGTTGAGCCTTAAGCCAGTGTTAAGTGAAGCAGTATTTTCTAAAAGGAAAAGTCTATTAGCATTTTCATAGCTTAGAAGTATAATGGTAAAAAAAAAAAAAGAAGTATAATGGTATGTTTTCTCACATTTACATTTTCTCTGGTATTGAAATGTGTAATGTTCCAATTTCGTATGATTTTGTAGATTATTTATTATAGTCTGAGGCTGATAAAAATAAGTAAGCAATGGCAGTGCCAGATTCTGATAATAACATACACAATCCAACAGAAATAGGAATTTTCTGCTTTTTGATAGTGGGAGAAACCTATAGATAGCATGATAGCATTTTTTTTTTATTATTATGTATTTTGGAGTAGCATTTGAAGTATTCTAGTTAGGAATACATATTCTCCAGGGGAAGTTAGTTTTCATTTAAAAGACTAACTAGGAATTTAACCTCCTAAAACACTAAATATCTAGAACACAGTTAATTGGCTCAAGAAGCGTTAGAAGTAAGTATGTCAGTGAGATAGGTGATTTTTAAGTTACATAGTTTAGAGGTATCTCTAACTACTCTCTCTGCGAATGTTATAAATTTTTTATAAACCTTGCAAATGGGTACCCTTAAACTTGCATTGTTAGGCCTAGAAGTCCTCTCTGTTCAAAAGAGATGAGGGCTGGAAAGTCCAGCTTATGATATGAAGCTCACCACAAAGAGTGGTGTGCGTGTAGTTAGAGAAATAACTACACTGATAACTATCATAATGAAGTGAATGAATGAGAGGAGTAGAAAGCCTGTCTTGAGTACAGGTGGGGCTGGGGTGGGGGAGGAGAGATATTTGACATTGGTGATGGGAATGTTGCACTGGTTTAAACCCAACTACAATCATATTTGTAATCAAGGTGTTTAAATATAGATAGTTAAAAAAAGAAGTCCTCACTTTTTATTTCTGCCACATTCCAAAGAAAACTAGGATTATTTCATCTGAGTTGATCATCAAATAGTTGTATCTGGGATCTCGAATAGTGTTGTATCTGCCTTTCCAGCATTTTAAGTACTCTCTTCAAATATTTAGTGGAGAAAGAGGGGTCAGAGTGATAGCGCAGTGGTAGGGCATTTGCCTTGCATGCAGCTGACCCAGGATGGACCTAATTTCAATCCCCGGCGTCCCATATGGTCCCCTGTGCCAAAACTGATTTCTGAGCACATAGCAAGGAGTAACTTTTGAGCACCACCGGGTGTGCCCCCCCAAAAAATTTTAGTGGAGAAAGAACTGTAACTTCCTGAATTTGCTTAAGATTTGGTACTATTTTGTGCCACTTTCTTTTTTTGGGGGGACACATCCAGTGTTTCTTGGGGGACCATAAGGGAATCTGGGGATTGAACCTGGATTGGCTGCATGCAAGGCAATCACCCAACTAAATGTGCTGTCACTCTGGTCCCCTTTTGTGTCACTTTCAATTGCATTATATCAACTAAGAGAAATAATACAGGATGGTAACTACAGTGTTCACTTATCTTTATTTATTTTGGTTTGGGGGTCTCTCCCAGTGGTACTCAGGGGTTACTCCTGGCTCTGCACTCAGAAATTGCTTCTGGCAGGCACAAGGGACATATGGGATGCCCGGAATCGAACCAAAGTTAATTAATTAGAAGGTAAGGGCAGTGATGTGTTGATTTTAGGGACCGGAGAGATAGCATGGAGGTAAAGCGTTTGCCTTTCATGCAGAAGGTTGGTGGTTAGAATCCCCAGCATCCCATATGGTCCCCTGAGCCTGCCAGGAGCCATTTCTGAGCATAGAGCCTGGAGTAACCCCTGAGCACTGTTGGGTGTGACCCAAACCCCCCCCCAAAAGTAGATTTTAAACCTAAAAGATTAAGGAATACAATCATAAAGAATATTATTATAAAATAATTAATCAATATATCAAGAGGAATGAAAGTTCATCAACATGTGTGCAAAAGGAATGGGCATTGAAAAATATAAATAACTTTCTATAGGCTTAAAGGGAGACATAGTAATATAGTAATAGATTTTGACACCTCACTCTCATCATCAGATCAATCAGGCAAATAACCAAAATGAAAATAACAAATTTAAATATGGATTTGGAAGAGCCAGATTTAATAGATATTTTACAGACTCTGTAAACATACTCATCAGCTCCTATCATATTCTCCCATCCCCAAAATAGTGAATATGCATTATTCTTCTGGTTAAATTACATGTTAGGATACAAAAAGTATCAGTAAAGTCTGAAAATTAATATTATACCAATGTTTTCAGTTAACAATACTATAAAGGTAACAATAAAAGAAAGCAAGTAAGAATGTTGGAAAAAGGTAAACTATTTGGGAAACTAAAAATATATGCTATTGAAAATGTTGGAAAATCAAATATTCTGTTAATTGTTTGCTGATCCCAAACATACTGTTAGAAAATCAAAGAGGGAAAGGAGTATTTTTTTTAGAAAGAAATACAATAAAGATCCGATATTAGAACATCTAGAACACACAAAAAATATAGTAAGAAGAAGAAAGTGCAAATCATTACAGGCTTATTTAGAGAACAAAAACCCAACTAATAATCTTAAGAAACTAGAAAAAAGAACAACAAATAAAACTCAAAGTAGAAGGAAGATAATAAATATTAGAATGGATGTAAAGAGAAACTGAGAGGATAATAAGAGAGATCAATGTAATTCATATTTGACCATTTGAAAGTAAAGATTGGTAAATGCTTAATTAGAGTTATCATGGAAAAAAGAGAGAAACACGTCTTTTAATATTTTTTATTTAAATACCATGGTTACAAGGTTGTTCCCATTATAGTATTTTCCCACAGATAATTTTGTTCATGATTGAGGTATAGTCATACAATGTATAGCAACCTTCACCAGTAGGTATTTCCCACCACCAATATAATAGGATCAGAAATGAATGGGAAGAAGGTGCAATGGTTATTGCAAAAACACAATCAACTATAAGAGAATACTAAGAGATTTTCTTGCTATATTAGAGAGCTTAGAATAAATAGAGTTTTAGAATCTTACAACCACCAGTGATTGAATTAGGAGTAAACAGAAATTCTGATTAAAACTAATTACAAGCAAAGACACTGAAGCAATAATCAAAAGTTTAAACAATGACTAAAACCAGGTCCAAGTAAATTTAACTAGTGAGTTTTATGAAACCTTAAAAAATGGGTGACCTATTACCTATATTTTTCAAACTTCTCCAAAATGGAAGAAATGGGAGTTACATATAAGCAGTTTCTATGAAGACATTATGCTGATAACAAAAGCAGACAGATCCAGCACAAGAAAAATAAAATAATATCCTGATGAACATAGATGCAAAAGTCCTCAACAAATTTTAGCAAACATAATTAAGTAAAATATTAAAGGGATTTTGTACTCTGAATATGTGCTGTTTATCTCAGAGATAGAGAATATTTTGATAAACACAAATCAGTGTAATATTAGTAAAACAAAAAATGATCATATTAGGAGATGCAGAAAAAGCTTTTCATAATATTCAGTAATCAGTTTGGTAAAATTTCTCATCAAAATAGAGTTCAAGTAATAGTACTAAGAATAGTAAAGTGTTACAATAACACACAGATAATATCATGCTCAATGATAAAATAATGAAAGTTTTTCTTTTAAGTTAATATAAAGAAAAGAATAATCACTCCCACCACTATTATTTAGCATAGTTTTCTAGCCACAGTGATAGAAAAAAGTACTGACAGAGTATAATGAAATAAAGCAATGAAATAGAAAATGCCTGGTGAAAATGAATGCTTTGATTTGGAGCTGAGTTTACCAAGGTGAGAAGGATCATATGTACTGTGGTGGAGAAAGGGGAGATGCACTTTGGTGGGTAGATGTTGTATAGTAACATTTCAACCCTAACACATACTAATATTTGCACTGTGTAAACCATTTTTATGTGACTAATTTAAAATCAAGTATCATGTCAGTTTGAAATCAAATTTGAGCGATCAGTTTTCTCAACCTATTTATTTTGTGTTATATTGTATATAGAGGACACTGTTTTGCCTTCCCCTCTTCCTGGTTTTATAAGGGCTCAAGATTCTCAAAACCTATGAAGTGTAATGGAAATAAGAAAAGTTTAAACAAGACTTTTTTTTTATCCTTTCCCACAAAGGGTTACCAAAACCTTTAATGTTCTATTTCCAATTCCTGTCAAAGCAACATGGAGAAAATGGAGAAAAACTAAAAACCTTCCCTCTAAATTCTGGCACAAGACAAGGCTGTCCTCTCTCACCAATCCTATTCAACATAGCACTGGAAATCTTTGCTATAGCGATTAGGCAAGAAAAAGATATCAAAGGAATCCAGATAGGAAAGGAAGAAGTCAAGCTCTTGCTGTTTATAGATGACATGATACTCTACTTAGAAAACCCTAAAGACTACCAAAAAGCTTCTAGAAATAATAAACTCATATATCAATGTGGCAGGTTACAAAATTAACACACAAAAATTAATGGCCTTTCTATACACCAATAATAATAGGGAAGAAATGGACATTAAGAAAACAATCCTATTCACATTTGCCACACAAACTCAAATATCTTAGAATCAACTTGACTAAAAATGTGAAGGACCTATACAAAGAAAACTATAAAACTCTGCTAAAAGAAATAAGAGAGGACACATGGAAATGGAAACACATACCCTGCTCATGGATTGGCAGGATTAACATCATTAAAATGGCAATACTCCCCAAAGCATTGTACAGATTTAATGCGATCCCTCTAAAGATACCCATGACATTCTTCAAAGAAGTGGATCAAGCACTTTTGAAATTCATTTGGAACAATAAACACCCTAGAATTGCTAAAGCAATCATTGGGAAAAAGAATATGGGTGGAATTACTTTTTCCCAACTTTAAGCTTTACTACAAAGCGATAGTTATCAAAACAGCATGGTATTGGAATAAAAACAGGACCTCAGATCAGTGGAATAGGCTTGAATACTCAGAGAATGTTCTCCAGACATACAATCACCTTAATTTTTTTTTTTTTATAAAGGAGCAAGAAATCCTAAATGGAGCAAAGAAAGCCTCTTTAACAAGTGGTGTTGGCACAACTGGCTAGCCACTTGCAAAAAATTGAACTTAGACCCCCAGTTAACATCATGTACAAAGGTAAAATCGAAATGGATTAAAGACCTCGATATCAGACCCAAAACCATAAGATATATAGAACAACACGTAGGCAAAACACTCCAAGACATTGAGACTACAGGCATCTTCAAGGAGGAAACTGCACTCTCCAAGCAGGTGAAAGCAGAGATTAACAGATGGGAATATATTAAGCTGAGAAGCTTATGCACCTCAAAGAAAATAGCACCCACGATACAAGAGCACCCCACTGAGTGGGAGAAACTATTCACCCAATACCCGTCAGATAAGGGGCTAATCTCCAAAATATACAAGGCACTGACAGAACTTTACAAGAAAAAACATCTAATACCATCAAAAAATGGGGAGAAGAAATGATCAGACACTTTGACAAAGAAATACAAATGGCCAAAAGACACATGAAAAAATGCTCCACATCACTAATCATCAGGGAGATGCAAATCAAAACAACTATGAGGTATCACCTCACACCCCAGAGATTGGCACACATCACAAAGAATGAGAACAAGCAGTGTTGGCAGGGATGTGGAGAGAAAGGAACTCTTATCCACTGCTGGTGGGAATGCTGTCTAGTTCAACCTTTATGAAAGGCAATATGGAGATTCCTCCAAAAACTGGAAATCGAGCTCCCATGCGCTCCAGCTATACCACTCCTAGGAATATACTCTAGGAACACAAAAATACAATACAAAAATCCCTTCCTTACACCTATATTCATTGCAGCACTATTTACCATAGCAAGACTGGAAACAGCCAAGATACCCTTCAGCAGATAAATGGCTAAAGAAACTGTGGTACATATACACAATGGAATATTATGCAGCTGTCAGGAGAGATGAAGTCATGAAATTTTCCTATACATGGATGTACATGGAATCTATTATGCTGAGTGAAGTCAGAGAGAGAGAGAGAGAGAGAGAGAGAGAGAGAGAGAGAGAAAGACACAGAATGGTCTCACTCATTTATGGTTTTTAAGAAAAATAAAAGACATTCTTGCAATAATAATTTTCAGACACAAAAGAGAGGAGGGCTGGAAGTTACAGCCCACCTCATGAAGCTCACCACAAACAGGGATGTGCTTAGTTAGAGAAATAAGTACATTGTGAACTATCCTAACAATGAGAATGTATGAGGGAAACAGAAAGCCTGTCTAGAGTACAGGTCGGGGTAGGATGGGGAGGAGGAAGATTTGGGACATTGGAGATGGGAATGTTGCACTGGTGATGGGTGGTGTTCTTTACATTGCTGAAACCTAAACACAATCATGTATGTAATCAAGTTGTTTAAATAAAATATATATTAAAGAAAAGAAATTTGGTTTTATTCAGGAGCAATTAGAACTCTCCTCTCTTACACAATATTGGAACTTAAGACAGTCATGATTTCTAGTCTGGAGTCAAGCATTGGACTAAGGATCTCTTTATCTGTGGGAGTGAAAATTCAGCATCAAATCAGTGGTGTGTCACCATGTCATCCAGTTTATTCTCCATTACTTTTGAACTTGCCTTCTACAGAGTGAGTTATACAAATATTTCCTTGGGGAAATAAAGTTAAATCCAGAATTGTCTGTCAAAGCTTCCATGTCCAGATGAAAATGCCTACAGCATATATTTTTAAATCTTGTTATCAATGTGGGGGATCTTTATGTTATACTTAAAGGCAAACTATAGGAGAATATCAGCTAGAGGAATTAGCATTCTGATGAATAAATCAGGATGCCTGGTTTAAAATGTTGGGGTTTTAGGAAAAACTGAAAATGTTGCTCTGTTACTTACTTCACATTTCTTTGCTCTGTTGTAAATTTGTAAATCTGTCCTGCTGTAAATTTTTCTGAGAAATCATACCTAGGGGCCAAAATACCTGACCATTTCTTAAATGCTCTAAAAAATGTTACTCTATTCCTGTAATCCTATAGACTGGATTCTTACTGGTTAGGTTATTAAAACAAGTTTGATGCTATTTAAAAGGCCACTATAGTGATCTATTCAAAACCTGGCTGTTATTTCTCACACCTTTTATACCAAGTGTGTCATTTTTTAAAGTAAATTTATTTTAAGCACGTCATTTTTTATGATACACAAGTGTTCCAACTTCACACCCTCCATCCCAAGACCTCCTCTTTCCCCACTATGGTAAGTTCATTTCTGTAGAGCAGTTCTCTGGTTCCTTTGCATTTGGGCATTTGTTATACCCTTACTGTTTCTTTTTATTTCACATAAGAGAGAGATCATTCTTTATCTCTCCCTCTCCTTCAGCATGACAGTCTCTAGATGCATTCATATAGTATTACATAATATATATTATAGAGGTTTTTTTTATCCACTCAAATGTCCTTGAACTTCTAGGTTTTTATCATATTTTGGCTATTCTGAGTCTGTTACAATGAATATAGGAGTGCAAATGTTTTTTATAAGTAGAATTCTGGGACCGTTGGGATATATACCCAGAAGTAGAATTTCTGGGTCATATGGAAGCTTAATTCTTAGTTTTTGAGTGCAAGCATTTATTAGGAAGCACCAAATTAATGATGTAACAGCATAGCATATGCAGTTAGCAAAAGACTAAGAAAGGGAACAAAAAACAAGCAAAAGGAAGGAAAATAATAAAACTTAGAGCAGAAGTCAATGAAATAATAATAAAATAAAATTTTCACTTGATCTTAGCCAAAAAGCTGAGATGCGATAACAAAATAATTTTTTAAGAAGTTAACCAATAACTGATTCTTTAAAAAAATAAACAAGATCTCCCTGCATTGCCCTTTGATTGTGAGGTGAAAGGAGAGGATGCTCCACATCCTGACTTCAATGTAAGATATGCAGATTCCAGGATCTTTAATACAGAAACATGATACCAACAACAGAGACTGTGTGAAAAATAAAAGTGTGTTGGCACTACAGACAATGTCTTGGATTGGACGATCTAGCTTGCCTGGAGCCTAGACTTGGTCTTGTGCCAGGAAACTTCAGGGGTCTGGTCTCTTTGTACTTAGGCCAACGTTATTTCTTTCCATGTCCCTCATATTTTGGTGGGCCTATGCAAACAACAATTGCCACTCTAACACCATTTTTACTGTGCTCCTTTGACTCTAATCCTTAAAAAGAACTCACTTAAAATTTGAGGTTAACTTAAGCTAATATGCATGTATATGGAAATGTAAGAAAATACTATGCCTGTAATGTTTAAGGAGTTACGTAAGTTTTATGGCTTTAGATTGCCATGTGTACTGTTAAGAAATATTATAATGTGTTACAATCTGGGGACTTGAGGGACAAAGTAATTGTACATGGATTCTGTCTTATTTATCTTAATGTTCTTTGGCTGAAATTTCAAAGTTAAGATATCAGCAAGGGGACTTCTGAGAATTATGTTATGGGTGATTGTCCTTCCACTGTAACTTTACCTTGTCCTCTTTCTTTGCACCCTTGTTCTCATAATTAAAAATAAAAATAAAAAAAAATAAACAAGATTGACAAACTATTAGGAAGATAGACAAATGAGAGTCTAACTGGGTGAAGTATTCTTGGGAAACCATTACCTTTGTTGAGATTTTTCTCCTTATATTCTACCACTGCCTTCAGGTCTAATTGTTTGCTTATAATAAATTTCTATAAATCTTAATTTCTATAAATCTCTTTTATATGTACTTTGATTTATTGATTTTTCAGCTTTCAGTATTTGATCTCTAATATGATTTTCATCAATATGTCTAGGATGTGCCCTGGTGTGTTTTTATTTAGATCTCTTAGCAGGTACTCTTGAGGTGTTCAAGATATGGGTATCTATTACTTAGGACTAGGAACCTCTGAGCAATCATGTTTTTGACTGTGCTTCTTCACAGGGGTTTTCTTTATGGCTCTCTGGGACCCCAATGATTCATATATTGTTTCGATTGAATTTTTCCCTAAGTTCTAGCATAATCTGTTTATTTATTTTGAGGATTTTGACCATCTCCTTTTTTTATATTTTATGACTCTTTTTCACCTTCTGTTATCTGGAGATGTTATACAGCTCATTTTTTAGTTCACTGATTCTGCTTTCAGTAGCTGTTCTGCTGATGAGGCTTTCCAGTAACTTTTTATTCACCTACACATTTTTCAGTTTGGTTATTTTTGTTTAAATTTTTTTCATTTGGGGAGCTGGAAAGATAGCATGGAGGTAAGGCATTTGCCTTACATGCAGAAAGATGGCAGTTTGAATCCCAACATCCCATATAGTCCCCAAGCTTGCCAGGAGCCATTTCTGAGCAAAGAGCCAGGAGTAACCCTGAGCGCTGCCAGGTGTGACCCAAAATAACCAAAAAAAATTTTTTTTTTCTCATTTTGATCTTCTATTCTCTTGCATATTATTGGTTGTCTGTTCCATGGTTTCTTTGAGTTCCTTGAACATCCTCAACCTATCCTTACTGAGAGGCTTCATAGATGACTGATGTTATTTGGGTCTTCAGAACTACCATCTTCATTCATTAAGCATGGTGAGATTCTGCTTTGGTTTCCCATTGTAACCATTGCAATGTGGTGTTATTTTTTATGTGTTGTGATATAGTTAATTGACTGGAAGAAATGCATGACCATGGAACTTATGTGTGAGTGAAAATGTCTTAATCACAAAGAGGATCCTGCTGCCCACCTGTCTTGTGCCTTACTTTCTTGGGAACATGTGGTGGGTATGAGCCTAGCTGGGGTGGGTTAAGACCCATCTCCTTGTTCTTTCGTGTTTCATTCCCTTGGGGGGTACTGCCCTAGTTATTAAAATGTTTCTTCTTGGTCACAAAAGGACTCAGTTTCCAGTGTGTCTGTGTGCCTCAGTTTCTTTAAACTGTGTGTGCCATGACAATTTTTAAAGCCAATTTTTAAACCCTTCCCCAAATCACCTTAGCAATTCTAATGAAAAGAAAGTAGGAGGCTTATTTCTTCTCAATTTTAAATTATACTACCAAGCTATAATTCTTTTTTGTTTTTTGGGCCACACCCATTTGATGCTCAGGGGTTACTCCTGGCTAAGTGCTCAGAAATTGCCCCTGACTTGGGGGGGGACCATATGGGACGCGGGGGATCAAATTGCGGTCCTTCCTTGGCTAGCGCTTGCAAGGCAGACACCTTACCTCTAGCGCCACCTCTCCAGCCCCCCCAAGCTATAATTCTTAATTTTATTTATTCCTATAAGAAGTGTTCTTAGACTAATGGAACATAATTAAGAGCCCCAAGAGAGGTACTCAGAAAAAAAAGAGAGAGGTCCTCAGGTATATAGACATAATCTTCAGCAATGTTGCTAAGAGCATGAAGTAATCCAAGAAAAGCATAATTTATAAACGGTCTTGGAAAAACTCGTTGGTCACATTTTAAAAAATGAACTCAAAACCTTTTTATACCATGGATATAAGTTAATTAAAATTTGTTAAATACCTCATTACCAAACTTGAGTTTATAGATTTTACTGAGGAAAACATAGATAGTACCCATTGTCACATTGATTCTATAGGTATTGTCTATATGTCTATACCTTTAACCAAAAGAAAGCAAAATTAAACAAATCCCACAACAAATTATTCTTTGCTTTGTTTTGTTGGTTTTTTGATGCTTTTGATATTTCAGAGCCTTGGTGATCTTGGAGGAATAGTCTTTCTCAGAATTTCCCAGGATAAAATAGATTCCCCTGAGTTTGCCTTTTCTTTACAAATTAACCAACCCAGAGACCATAGCTCCAAACATCCCTGTATTGAGTTTTCAATATCCAAACCACAGTCTAGTAGTCTAGTCTCCATACCTGCCTAGTCACCAGGATCAGTTGCAGTAATCTAGGGGCAACCCTTGTGCTTCATTGGCCACTATAATTATTCAGACAAGCAAATCTTAAGCCTGAATTCCTTACCTGACTAATCCTTTCTGTAACAACCACAATAAGTATGACTGATGGAATTCTGCATAAGCTTTATTTTGAATGTGGAAAATTTAGTATTAATTCATATTAGAAAGTAAATCATGTGCTAGCTTTTTCTGTCTCTAATAGCCTAACAAGGACATTGAATAAGTGTTTTGTAAATGCTACCATTAAACAAACTGGCATTTTCTCAGTTTGATCATTATTATCTTTCCCATAATGTTTAGCCAAAAATATACCACTGACTATTTACTGTGCATAGTATATATTGTTTACTAGCATTATGTAACTTTAATTTTAATTAAACATTATTAAGTATACATTATTTTCTTAAGTTAGTTAACTAAATACAACTGAACAACTGTGTGTGCCATGCTAACACTGGCAAAAGTAAGATAGGTAGGCCAGAAAAATTGAGCTGTCAACCACATAAACACCAGTTAACAGGGAATATTGGAAAATATAATAATTTGAAAATATTAATTTAATATAATTATTTATTTTATAATTTTAGCTTTATCAAGTAGAGTTTGATTTGGTGACCACAGCTTGTAAAATATACAGAAGCTTGTGAAAAGACAGACATCTATGAGGGACTAGAGAGATTGTGCAATGGTTAACACACATGCA
Organism: Suncus etruscus; assembly: GCF_024139225.1. NCBI lineage: Eukaryota > Metazoa > Chordata > Mammalia > Eulipotyphla > Soricidae > Suncus > Suncus etruscus. The sequence continues at coordinate 42,979,241 of NC_064862.1, read as the reverse complement.
TTTTATGTGCCCAGTTTGTTTCCTGTGATCATATGGGATGCTGAGATTTGAACCACCATCTGTCCTGGAATAGCTGTGTGCAAGGCAAATGCCTTACCGCTATGCTATCTCTTTGGCCCTGATGTTGATAATTCTTATGAAAATGCACTGTGAATTGTTGGGGTGTGAATATGTAAATAATGACAATTCTTGCAGGGAGTGGGGTGTACCTTAGCCTGTTAAAATATGTCTCTTATGATACGTTTTCTTGGATGAATAGGGGTTGTGTCATTAGCTCCTCAAGATATGATTCAGATATATTGGAAACAGCTAGAGGATATCCTGAATGTATGACATCCACTGTAGAATTTTAGGACAATTGAAACCAAAGAGATAATAGGGGATAAGACCACTCACCTTGCTTGTGGCTTACTGATCCCATCCTCAGCATCATAAGGTCATGGGCATTGTTAGGAGTGGCTGCTAGGCATCACTGGTTTGACCTCAAAACATAAAAAATGTATCATACCTAAAGCCTGGGTTTTATGGGAAGAGAGGTGGAAGACAAACATAGGTTATTTTTAAAGGTGCCCTGTACCTCTTTTCCTTATCACTTTATTTTTCCCTTTCTTCTTGCAGGTTATGGTCACACTGTGCCCTTATCAGATGGAGGCAAGGCCTTCTGCATCATCTACTCAGTAATTGGCATTCCATTCACCCTCCTGTTCTTGACAGCGGTGGTCCAGCGTGTTACCATCCACATCACTCGAAGACCTGTCCTCTACTTTCACCTCCGATGGGGCTTCTCCAAGCAGATGGTGGCCATCGTACATGCTGTTCTGCTTGGGTTTATAACAGTGTCCTGCTTCTTTTTCATCCCAGCGGCCATATTCTCCGTCCTGGAGGATGATTGGAACTTCCTTGAATCATTTTATTTTTGTTTCATTTCTCTGAGTACCATTGGACTAGGGGATTATGTTCCTGGAGAAGGCTACAATCAGAAATTCAGAGAGCTCTATAAAATTGGGATCACATGTAAGTATTGAGTTTCACAATTTTCTTAGTTTCTGTTTTTCCATTCCAAATCCTATCTCTGCTAATGAATATTTATTTATAAAAGTCCTGGTTGCTTTTTTGATTGATATGCTTTTAGTTTGCTGTCTGTTAACTATTTCATTAGACTTCTCTTTAAAATTCCTTATGCAAAAATATTATTGTCAAGAATTCTTTTTCCCAGTCACCTTACCATTACTAATAAATTTAATAATAATGTAGGGGCATTATAAAGTATAAAAACACAGGGAGCCCGAATGGTAGCACTGTAGTAGGGCATTTGCCTTGCATGCAACTAACCCAGGACGGATGCGGGTTCGATCCCCAGCATACCATATGGTTACCCGAGTGTGACAGGAGCATTTTCTGAGTGTAGAGTCAGGAGTAACCCCTGAGCAATGCAGGATGTGCCCCCCCAAAAAAAACCCAATACAATAAAAAATAAAGTATAAAAACACATCACAAAATATGTACTTGATTAGAAAATTTATTTAAAAATTAGTTACTTTACTAGTACTTTTGATTAATATTTTGTTATTTAACATAGTAAAAATAATGTTTTTTTTTGTACAAACGCTCTTTATTTTTTATGTGAAAAATATTTATTCTTTGGCTTCTTTAAGGTTGCATATCAATACATTTAAAATATAGTTCATATTTTCATAAGGAACTAGGGTCAAATCCTTCTAAAATAGTTATCTTGATTTCTTTTTTTTAATTTAAACAACTTTATTACATACATGATTGTGTTTGGGTTTCAGTCATGTAAAGAACACCACCCATCACCAGTGCAACATTCCCATCACCAATGTCCCAAATCTCCCTCCTCCCCACCCAACCCCCGCCTGTCCTCTAGACAGGCTTTCTATTTCCCTCGTACATTCTCATTATTAGGATAGTTCAAAATGTAGTTATTTCTCTAACTAAACTCATCCCTGTTTGTGGTGAGCTTCATGAGGTGAGCTATAACTTCCAGCTCTTTTCTTTTGTGTCTGAAAGTTATTATTGCAAGAATGTCTTGCATTTTTCTTAAAACCCATAGACGAGTGAGACCAAAATGCTTTTGTGTATACGCTATTAGCACCAGTGAGCCAAAGATCACTATTTCAGTATTTTGTCTCCCTGTCCAAGTTCTTCTCAACCCTGAGTTAGTAAACTTAGTTTTATTTTCAAAATTCAAGGATTTTCACTGGATAATATTTATTTCTAGCTTTATTTATATACCACATATGAGTAAGTTATATACCTTAATTTATATTATTTATCTATGCAGTGCTTAGGGAGTCACTCTAGATTCATGTGGTATCTCCTGTGAGCAGTCTCCCCAATTGATAAAAATAGATTATATTTTAAACTAAAGAAAATATAGAGCTAATTTTAACCCATTAGCATCTATTATGTTCTTCAGTTACCAAAAAAAAAAATCTTGAAATTGTTGTTTATTTGATTTGTCTATCTTATTCATTTTTGAAGAAGTTAACATTTTTAGAACTTTGTGAGAATAATGGCAATAAAATTAGATGACTAATTGTTAATTTTTCTATAGTCTCTAAAAATATAATTTAGTATGAAAAACTAATTAGACCATTTATCAGGAAGCTTTATTTTTGTGTCTTTCCTATCTTTTTAAGACATATGACTTTTATTGTAACGTGTATATCTTTTATGCCTGCCTTCAGAAATTTTTTCAAGGATTTATTATGTCTAGTCTGCTAGGAAAATAATCATAGATATTTAAGCATCAAATTCACTTTCCAACATCTGTTTTATGGTCTTAGTCTGGTAAAATGCATGGTTGAACTATGGACATTCAAACATTCCTATGAAATCATAGACTCCACCCAAGACAAAGTTCATACAGTTCACACAGCTTCACTGTTTACATAGCTATGACTAACAAGCAAAGTCAATAATTGTTTGCCAAATAGTTACCAGAATATTTTTATATTTATTATGATTACCATAAAAATATTTAATGTTTATAAACCAGGTAGATATACTACAATCAAATTATGCTTATACTGTTAAACATTTATATTCCTTCCAATTTAAGGGCATTATTATTAAAAAAAGCTTCAGTAAAATGATTTTTGTTCACTTACACTTTCTTTTCCTATATTTTCAAGAAGTTAAAGGGAATATACTCTTTTATAAGTCATAGAGCTACTGACCCAATGCTTTGCAAATGACATTACATATTTATACTATCTTCAGACTTCTCTAAGTTTTGATTTTAGCACTTTCTTTTTTTTTTTTTTCTTTTTTTTTGGTGTTTGAGCCACACCCGGCAGTGCTCAGGGGTTACTCCTGGTTGTCTGCTCAGAAATAGCTCCTGGCAGCAGGCACGGGGGACCATACGGGATACCAGGATTTGAACCAACCACTTTTGGTTCTGGATTGGCTGCTTGCAAGGCAAACGCCGCTGTGCTATCTCTCCGGGCCCCGATTTTAGCACTTTTATGGGATATATAGTAGCAATATATAAATATGTTTTATATATTTGATAGGACAATGAAACATGATCTTTGCTTTTATTTCATGTATTAAATAAATGTTAGTTCTTTATTGTAATTTTTATGATTTAAAGAAACTGAGTATATCTTTTTAATTATATTTATTAATTCTGCCTTTTTGTTATTTTGTAAATTTTGCTTAACAGCTTAATTTCCTGAGATTTTTGTGTACTACTAGAACCAATCAGAACATTTTAACTTCTGTTACATTATAATTAATGGTTTTTAAGGTCATCTATATAATTCATGTACTGAGTGAATCAAATGAATACCTTTAATTTATCATATCAAACAACATTTACGTAAAAATTCATAAATTTTTGTCAGCACTGAGTTTAAATAATGGAAAATAATGCAAAAGGAGTTTGTTTCAATTAGTATAATAATATCATAGCAAGTTCTAAAATATACCATATTAATATCAAAACTAAATAGTCAAACTCCAGTCATTCTAGAACTTGGTCCCTTTTCACTCTAGTTAATCAGTCTCATTTCCTGTATGCTTAATCCTAGTTTTGCTAGTTTATTGTTTTATAAAACTCTTCATCAAAAGTTTTGCTATTTAGCAAAGACATTGAGTTTTTTTTTAGTGCTTTTATGTTCATTTTCCCAATGTTTTCTATGATAAACTTTATTTTCTGAAAACATTTTAAATAATTATCATTTTTCTATCACAGATTTTAAAGAATAGCATATTACCTGAATCAATATATTGTCTTCGTTTTGGTGGAAAAATGGATAGAGTTAATCAGAATCTTGTGCAAAAATCACTAAAATCAACAAAAAATAATACCTTGAAACATGACAAGTATCTATAAGACTTGAATACTTTCCATTAAAAAACATTTTAGAAAGAATAAACCAGCACAGTAAAGTAGTAAGCTACAAAATCAATACACAAAAATCTACAATATGAAAAGAACATACAGTAGATGTATTTTATTGTGTGCAAATAATATGTATAAGTAACATGCAAATAACAAGCTGCAGGAGAAAGAAAATTTAAAAAAATATAACCTAGAGGGTCCCTAACTTAAATTTTTTTTGATAAAAAAATTACGCTGTTATTTTTGAATAACCTATGTTCTTTTTTTTTTTTTTTTTTTTTTTTTTTTTTTGGTTTTTGGGCTACACCCGGCTGTGCTCAGGGGTTACTCCTGGCTGTCTGCTCAGAAATAGCTCCTGGCAGGCATGGGGGACCATATGGGACACCGGGACTCGAACCAACCACCTTTGGTCCTGGCTCGGCTGCTTGCAAGGCAAACACCGCTGTGCTATCTCTCCAGGCCCAACCTATGTTCTTTGAGCCATGGTAGACCAAACCATTAGAGCAATCAGAAAATTGGTCATGAATGTATTGATCAGACTTTTGATTCATCTGTAACCAGACTCCAATGCACAATGTCATTTATCTCACACAGGTTATTTGCTGCTTGGTCTTATTGCCATGTTGGTTGTTCTGGAAACTTTCTGTGAACTCCATGAGCTGAAAAAATTCAGAAAAATGTTCTATGTGAAGAAAGACAAGGATGAGGACCAAGTGCATATTATGGAGAATGACCAACTTTCCTTCTCCTCCATCACAGACCAAGCAGCTGGCATGAAGGAGGATCAGAAACAGGATGAGCCTTTTGTGGCCCCTTCATCATCAGAGGGCTCTGATGGATCCGTAAATCATTGAGCTTTGCTGCATTGTTTTAGTGTGCCCAGGGTCAGAATAATGAGAAAGAAACTTCATTTTGATGGAATTTAAAAACCCAAGATGATATTTTAACAACTATGTACTGCTTGCAAGATTTGAAACAAAAGAACAAAGGAACTATTTAATATCTGGCAAATGGGCTATATCTGTGACAATATTATTTAGACATCACTAATAGATGAAATATACTTGAAGTAAAGTGCTCCTATGGGTAGAATTTTATACTTTTAACCAGGTATTTTGGGGATTTGCACTTACATATCTAGTTGATGGCTAAATAGCACCATTTATATTTAAAAGACAAAAAATTAAAGGCATAGAAATAGTTTTATAAATAAGTTTATGTGGATGGTTTGCATGTGCCCAGAAACAATTATTATTTTTGTAGAATCTAAGTTAAAAGTGCTATTTATAATAAATTGAAAACCATTAACTATGTACATATAAAATTTAAATACGTTTGTATTCTGTACATAAGTTTTAGGTCAGTGGTTTTCAACTACCAGTCCATGGACCAGTGCTTGTCTATAGATTTAGAAGTTGAAAGCCACTGGTTTAGTTCACCAAATTCCAGCATACTCTTAATCCAAGATTGTAAATAGCTTTTCCTTTTTATTTCTATTTATATTAAATAATCAACAATTGCTTCAATAAAATAAGGGGAATAGTAAGTACTATAGTATTCTACAATAATTTTTCTACCCAATTACAATTGTATGATATAGGAAGTCTAAACTGTGTAGGTATTCCTCTGGAGGAGAACAAATAATGCAAAATGACTTGTAAACAAGATTATGACATTTTGTTTTGAAAATGGAATTTAATGTGCAGCTACTCAATACTAAAGCACAGAATATAAACCTAGAATCCCCAAATGAACCTATTCTGTCAAATTAATCTAAGTTTACATTTATAAGCTGAAATAAAAAATATCAAAACTGGTTGTAATTGCATGCTTTAATCCAGGGGTCTCAAACTCGCGGCCCGCGGGCAGCAAACGGCCCTCCGTACAACATTTTGTGGCCCTGCCCTAGAGGAATCTTTTTTTTGTTTTGTTTTAGTTGTTTGGGTCACACACACCCCCCCCCAATGTTCAAGGCTTACTTCTGACTTAGCACTCAAAGGTCACCCCGACTTTGCCTCCTGCGGCCCCCAGGTAAATTGAGTTTGAAACCCCTGCTAATCTATCAAGAAAATATTTTATTATTTTATTTTATTTTTGGTTTTTGGGTCACACCCAGCAGTGCTCAGGGGCTACTCCTGGCTCTCAGCTCAGAAATCACTCCTGGTAGGCTTGGGGGACCATATAGGATGCCAGGATTTGAACCACCATCCTTCTGCATGCAAGGCAAATGCCCTACCTCCATGCTATCTCTCTGACTCCAGGAAAATATTTTATTATAATTTATATATATATAAATTTCTTTATCAAAACCCCGAAGGCAATAATTATATGGCATATAGAGGACATTAATAGTAACTTCAAATATTTAGAAAGACTACATGAGAATTTATGCTCAGTGACCCTTTAACTCCAGGTGATGATTAAGGTGTTGCTATAAAGCATGTCTTTGATGAGCTGGTTAATCGGAACTAATCAGAACTTGGGTAATTCACTTTGTAATCCCTGAACCTGCTATATTACATGCTCCCCTAAATATATACAAGTTTTATCACTATCCTACTCACTAATCACCTTGAAACCATGTTTCCCAATTTATAACAGAATTTTATAAAATCTGCATCATGTCTCAAGGGTCATACAACTACTAGAAGGAATTTACTCAACTCAATAATCTCTGTCATTCTTTATCATAAGCAGTCAGCAGAAGATCCTTTCCAGTGTTTAGTTTCTATGACATTCAGATTTTCCAAATCTGAGTTGTTTTGTCCTGGTCAATCATGTCTCCAAAGTGGAAGATTGCTCTCATGCAGTGTAGCGTTTGATTAAGTAAAGAGTGAAATACCGACTCCTTGTATCATGGACTAGATCATGCCTGAAAAGTATGCAGTGATCATAATGCTTTTTTATGGCACAGAGATGCTGATAAAATAAAAACTAAAAAAAAAAAAACCCTCTATCAGACTTTTGTTATAATTCACTGAATGAAGGAAATAATGGCTGCTGTGCTGGTCATGGTTGACCATAAGAGAGGTGTCAACCATATATAGAACACAAGGAAGAACATAAATGGAAGATTCTGAGTCAGAAGTTATTAATAAATAATAATATTGGAACGTAGTTTTCAAAGTGTGTTCGAATCTGAAGAGAATACACTAGACTCCAATGTACTATAAATTGTATTTGTTGTCTTTGATGTAAAGGGCAAGGTAAATATTAGAAAAGGTTTGTCTCCTATAACTTATCTATTAAGACATGTAAGAAAGAATGTCATCCCAGGATTTACTTTTTGTCATTGACCAATGGACAGAGGTTGTCTTGCAGTCCTGAGAGAAGAATAAACTGAACTAGCCATGGAAGTTTGAGGTAGGGCAGCACAGTCTCAGAGTCAGAGTGGTGGCATAGTGATAGGGCTTTGCCTTGCAAACAGCTGACCTAGGATAGACTGTGGTTCAATCCCCCGATGTCCCATATGGTCCCCTGAGCAAGGAGTAACCCGAGTGTCACTGGGTGTGGCCCAACCCCCCCCCCCAAAAAGTAATAATCTCTGAATTATAGACATAACAGAGGGTAGAAAAAAAGAAAAGAGGAAGAAGAATAGTGGGAGAGATAATAGCAGATAACTTTCCACTCTTTGGAAAGTGGTGGCTGTACAAATCTAAGAGGCAAAAAGAGCCAAACAAAATAACCATAACAGATCAACACCTAGATATATAGTAATCCAAATGGCAAAAAAAAAAAAAAAAAAAAAGAGAGATGGACTCTTTGAAGCAGTAAGGGAGAAAAAAAACCCTTAAGTATGAAGGAAAGAACATAAGAATTAAACCAAATATCCCATATGAAATGCTCCAGGTAAGAAAAGAGTATAATGACATGTTCAAAGTACTTTTTTTTGTTTGTTTGTTTTTTGGGTCATACCCGGCGGTGCTCAGGGGTTACTCCTGGCTGTCTGCTCAGAAATAGCTCCTGGCAGGCACGGGGGACCATATGGGACACCGGGATTCGAACCAACCACCTTTGGTCCTGGATCGGCTGCTTGCAAGGCAAACACGGCTGAGCTATCTCTCCGGGCCCATGTTCAAAGTACTTAATGAAAGAAAATTTCAATCTAGAATCCAATACCTTGCAAACTTCTCATCAATATGGGAGGGAGTGCTAAAAACATTCAGACACAAAAGAACTTGCAACATTTGTGATAACAAAACCAACTCCAAATATCACACTCAGAGGTCACATATAAATCAAATACCCATTGTCATAGGAAAACTACACAATATAATGTATATACTCAAGTATAAGCTGAGTATATAAAATTTGTGTCAAAAAACCCGAACTCAGCTTATAAACTCGGGTCATACAGGCTATTTGATTTGGTGTGCGTGCACGGAATCAAATGCACGTAGTATCCAGTCATCTTCTGCCGTCTCTGGAGGGGGCGGTGCTTCAGCTCAATTCACAAGTCGCAGCTGAGCTAAAGAGGTAGGTGGCTGAACTGAACTGTATGCCACTGAACTATTTAACCCACAGTATTCAATGGCACATTTTCCCATGAATTATTCAATTTTCTCTTTGATATCATTTCTGATCCACTAGTTATTCAGAAATGAATTATTTTATTTCCAGGTGTTACAATTGCTTCTCCATTCCTTTTTGTAATTGACTTATATATTTCAGTGCATCATTTGTTTGAGAAGATAGTTGATATTATTTATTTATTTATTTATTTTTTGGGTTTTGTTTGGGGGGGCCACACCCGGCGATGCTCAGGGGTTACTCCTGGCTGTCTAATCAGAAATAGCTCCTGGCAGGCACGGGGGACCATATGGGACACCGGGATTCGAACCAACCACTTTGGTCCTGGATCGGCTGCTTGCAAGGCAAACGCCGCTGTGCTATCTCTCCGGGCCCAGTTGATATTATTTATTTATTTTTTTTATTTTTATTTATTTATTTTTTTTGGTTTTTGGGCCACACCCGTTTGACGCTCAGGGGTTACTCCTGGCTATGTGCTCAGAAATCGCCCCTGGCTTGGGGGGACCATATGGGACACCGGGGGATCGAACCGTGGTCCTTCCTTGGCTAGCGCTTGCAAGGCAGACACCTTACCTCCAGCGCCACCTACCCTGCCCCTGATATTATTTCTATACTCTTGAATTTGTGAAAGTATGTTTGGCATTACTGCATATGATGTAGTCTATCTTGGAGAATGTCCACATTTAAGTAAGTGAAAACCCATTTAAGGCAGTAAAGTCATGTAAATAAATGTTTATAAATCCTGAATTCTTATAATCAGGGGTTTTGAAGTATAAGGATTCAGGATTTTTAACCATTTATTTAAAATGTGTTACTATCTTAAATGGTTTATTCACTTTATTAAAGTTGCCATTGAATACTATGAGTTAATGTGGTATGTTAATGGTATACAGTATTTCAAACAATCATGTATTGTAAATGTAATCATGTATTTATTTAATATATAAAGTATTAAAGAAAAAAACATGAACAAATAAAAACAACAAAACCAGCTAGGATCTTAGAAGCTCTTTTCTTTTCAGAGAGTATTTATTTACATGCAGACCAAATGTTTTCTCTCTCCCCCACACACTTTTCTCCTCTGCTTCTCTTCCCAACTTTCTTTTTTTCTTTCTCCTCCTAGCATTTCTCCTATTATTTTTTGGGGGTCACACCCGGCAGGGCTCAGGGGTTACTCCTGGCTCTGCACTTAGAAAGTGCTCCTTTCAGGCACAGGAACCATTTGGGATGCCAGGATTTGAACCACCATCCATCCTGAATCAGCTGCTTGCAAGGCAAGTGCCCTATCGCTGTGCTATATCTTTGGCCCCATTTCTCCTCTCATTGTCCACTCCATCCCCCTTAAAAAAAAAAAAAGAGATAAAGATGTACTAGCTTGCCAATGAAAGCAAAAGAACATCAAGTTGAGATTCTTCTAGTATTGCAAAATCCTGCACAGGATATCTGTGATATCCTGCATAGCAGATATACCTGAGCCTTCTCCTGCCTCATCATATGAATATGATTAGAGGAGATTGGTGCTGCTGAGGTTCATACAAACACTTCTGTGATTCAGAGTCTTAATATTTCCTGCCAAGTAAACAGAGTTTTAAAAAACTTGATAGACAGGTTTTCTGGCAAAGCAAGTTTTACATTATAATACCAGTATTTTTTTTAAAAACTATTTACTTTTTTGGTCAAAGATAGAGTACAGGGTTAAATGCTTGTCTTGCATGCAGCTAGTCCTGCTTTGAGCCGTGGAACCATATATATTCCCTCAAGTCCTGCCGGAAATGATCACTGAGATGGAGCCTGAAATAAGCCCTGAACAGCACATTGGTATGGCCCAAAATCAGCAAAACATTTTTTTTTAATTTCAGAGTTCAAAGTTAGGAATTGTTTTTCTGGCTGCATAGTTATACTGGTTACACTGATGGTATACTAAATTAATTATAACAATTTAGAGCAGACCTATTTGTTTCTTTGGTTTGCTGGCCCACTCCTCTATAATTCATCCTACACCAAAGTTATATCTGTAACCCATTTTGATGTGACCTTTGTGCATAGTATTAGATAGAGATCTGAGTTTGCTGTTTATTTTTTGTTTGTTTTTTTTTTTTTGCATGTGGCTGACCTGTTATCACACCACCACTGATTGAAGAGACTTTCCTTGCTCCGTTTTGCATTTCCTGCTCCTTTATAAAGATTACTGATTGTATGTCTGGGGTCATTTTCTGAATACTCAAGTCTATTCCATTGATCTAACTGTATGCCTTTATTCTCATACCACGCTGTTTTAATAACTATTGTTTTGTAATACAATATAAAGTTGGGGAAAGTGATGCTTCCCATCTTCCTTTTAGGGTTACTTTAGTTATTTTGTTTGTTTTGAGTCACACCCAGTGGTGCTCAGGGGTTACTCCTGGCTCTACACTCAGAAATCGCTCCTTGCAGGCTCAGGGGACCATATGAGATGCCAGGATTCGAACCACTGTCCTTCTGCATGTAAGGCAAATGCCTTACCTCCATGCTATCTCTCTGGCCCCTGCTTTAGCTATTTATGGGCAATTATTGTTCCAAAGGAATTTCAGGAGTGTTTGATCCACTTCTTTGAAAAATGCCACATATATATATATCCTTGATATCATATCTGAAATGATAAGGCATATAGAAGAAAATGTAGGCAAAGCAATCCATGATGTTGAGACAAAGGGCATCTTCAAGGAGGAAACACTACTGTCCAAACAAGTGGAAGCAGAGATAAACAAAAGGAATTACATTAAATTGAGAAGTTTCTGCACCTCAAAGGAAACTGTGAGTAGAATATAAAGGTTATCCGCAGAATAGGAGAAACTATTCACCCAAAACCCATCAGATAAATGGTTAATTCTAAGATAAACAGGTACTACAAAGCTTAATAAGAAAAAAAATTAAAAACATCAAAATTGGGGCCAGAGAGATAGCATGGAGGTAAGGCATTTGCCTTTCATGCAGAAGGCCATTGGTTCAAATCCTGGTGTCCCATATGGTCCCCTGAGCATGCGAGGATTGATTTCTGAGCCTGGAGCCAGGAGTAACCTCTGAGCACTGCCGGGTGTGACCCAAAACCAAAAACAAACAAAAAAATCAAAATTTAGAAAAGAAATAAACAGAAATTTATTCAAAGAAGAAATGCAGATGGCCAAAGGGCCAATGAAATAATCCTCTCAGTCACTAATTATCAGGGAACTGCAAATCAAATAACAATGAGGTATCACCTCAAGCTCCAGAGACTGGCACACATCACAAACTTCAATAACAATTAGTGCTGGCATGAATACAAGGAGAAAGGAACTTTTATTCAATAATTGTGGGAATGTCATCTAATCCAACCTTTATGGAAAACAATATGGAGATTTCTAAACATAACTGGAAATTTGAGCACACAATACCACTTCTAGAATAGATCCAGCAATACCACTCCTAGAATAGACACTAGAAACAAAAAAATGCCCTCTACACTCCTATGTTCACTGAAGCTCTGTTTACAATATCTAGAATATGCAAATAACCCAGGTACCTAACAACTGATGACTGGCCAAAGAAGCTATGGTACATCTACAAAATGGAATACTACACCTCTGTCAGTAAAAATAAAGTCATGAAATTTTCCTATACATGGATGGACAAGAAGACTATTATGCTGAGTTGAGTCATTGGAGAAGAGGTATACACAGAATAGTCTGACTTATAGTGGTATTTAAAAAAATAAAAGAAAGTATGGTATTAATACCCAGAGACAATAGAAATTAGGGCTGAAAAGACCAGCCCAGGATATGAAGCTTACCACAAAGATTGGTGAGTGCTGTTTAGAAAAATAACTACACTAACAACTACCATGACTGATAGTGAGAGAAAGAAATAGAATACCTGTTGTCCCAAAGAAAGTCAGGGAGTGGGGAAGGAGGGAAATGGGGGGCATTGGTGGTGGGAAAGTTGCACTGGTGAAGGAGGTTGTACATTTTCTTACTAAAATCCAACTACGAACATGTTTGAAATCTTCGTGCTTAATTAAGTAAATTATTTTTTTAAAGTTATATCTGTAAAGAGTTCTTATAAACTTAGAATAATCTGAGGGAATCTTGGTATTATTCTCTAAGCTCCTTAATGTTTGGTGTTCCAAAGAAAATATTATTCATATTTTTTCTTTTGTTTATTCTTCCATATTATTGTGGAGTAGAGAGAGAGCATACTGGATGATAAGAGATTTCTGTGGGACAAGATGACATTTACATTCTTCAATTATATTTCTATTTATCAAGTTTTGCATCTCATGCTTAACACAGTACCTACTAAATTGTGAAAATTTAAAAATTACTAGTGAGAAATTTGGCTGGAGCTATATTATAGTGGGTAGTATATTTGTTTTGCACATAGTTGAGCTGGGTTCCACTTTCCACACTATATATCCCCTTCTGAGCTTTGCTGGAGTGTTTCCTAAACATAGAGTTGGGAGAAACTCCTGATCACTGCTGGATGTGGTTCTCAAATAAGAAAAAAATAACTATTAAATGAGAGATTTTATGAGTGAATGGGTCTTGCACAATATTTTTCTAACTTTCATTTTACTGTTACTTCAAGATCCACTTGCTTCCTTTTTTTATTTGCTGCAATTATTGTCACATTTCAGGGCTCACTTGTCCTGAGTACAATCAACTGGAATTCTATTAGTCTAATCCTTTTCCAATACTAGCTTTTATTTCAGTGGAGGGGTGAGTGAGTTCCCAGTGGTGAAGAATTCTCGATCTTAAGAACTTTCAGAGCTGATAATTTATTGTTTATTACTGGCACTAATCCAAAGAGTCCCCCATTTCCCAAGGATGATGAGCCAGCTACCATGCCAGAAGACCGGTTAATCCAACACATGCTTCTATTGTGGAAGGCTTGGTTTGCATATTCCATCCAGACTCTCCTCTGAGCAACAAGTTCCTGAAATTTTCTCCATTATTCATGGGGGAAAATCTTTTCTGGAATTTTTATATTAAAACACAGCTTGAGATAGCTCGTTTTTTTTTTTAATCCTAAAAGAGTTACCTTGTCAGCTGCGTACAAACAAGTTATTGGAAACATCCCAAAAATGATGTATTTTAATGAAACAACAGTATTTTGGAAAAAGTAGTATTTTTAATAGTAACATTCTTCCTAGTTTTGATATAAATGATTATGTGAAGAAAATAATGTTGATAAGTAACATAAATAATTTAAATAAATAAAAATTAGTCAAACTAAGTTGCGATATAGGTTACATTTCCTAGCATGTTTCCTTATTCTAATTCTTCAACGTTTTTTAAATTTTAAATCTCAATGTGATTTTAATTAAATGGTTCTTCACTTGAAGGCGTTCTTTGATATCCTTCAAAAACTGTTTTAAAAAGTAATGTTCTAGGGGTGGAGCAATAGCACAGCATGTTTGCCTTGCATGAGGCTGATGAGGGGTCATTTTGCAGCATTTAATATGGTTCTCCCATTTGCCACTTGATTTTTGAAAACAGCCAGGAGTAACCCTGAGATCCACTGGTCATGGCCCCAAACAAGTAAACAAACAAACAAACAAACAAAAAAGTAATATTTTAAGGTTGATAACCCTATTATGGATGTTTCTGGATGTTATATAACACTGACCTTTTTTATATTTTATTTAAACACCTTGATTACATACATGATTGTGTTTGGGTTTCAGTTATATGAAGACCACCACCCATCACCAGTTCAACGTTCCCATCACCAATTTTTTTTCTTTTGGCTTTTGGGCCACCTATTGCTGTGTTCAGGGTTTACTTCTGGCTCTGCACTCAGAAATCACTCTTGGAAGGCTCAGTTGACCATATAAGATGCCACAGATCAAAAATAGGCTGCTCCCACTTTGCTATAGCTCCAGCCCAACATTAGACTTTTAAATTCATAAAGTAACTAGAAATGTCTTAGAAAATTTTTGCAAAAGCAAAAATATTTTAATAAAGATTCAGGGAAATTGATTTCTTACAAGCATTTATAACTTCCTCTAAGTATATTTGGCAAAGTTCAACAGAAATTGCATAGTAGTGCTAGAGGCATACATTTGACCATTGTATCCCTGGAAGCCCCAAGTAACTTGGAGACAGCAGCTTTGGTCTGAGGTTTTGGATCCCAGACAAGTTACAGCCAAGGTAAGTTTGCTTGTTTGTTTTTTATCCTAACACTACTTAAGACTTTAACTTAACTAATTCTAATTTTTCTTTTTACTTTTGTTTTACGGCCACATCTGGTGGTACTCAGGGATTACTCCTGGCTCTGCACTCAGAAATTACTCTAGGTGATGCTCAGGGGATCGATCATATGTGATCTCGAGGAACACGCTTGGTTTGGCTGCATGCAAGGCAAGCACACTACACTGTCAAAGTACACTTTAAGTGTACTATAGCTCCAGCCCCAACTTAGTAACTTTTTGAAGTATTACTTTGAGAGTTCTCTTAGCAATTCTGTAACTACCTTATTAAATGTATGAAATGACTTTTGATTAAAATATCTGGAGGTATTTTTGGTATCTCTTTTTTTCTAATAGAAAATTATTCCTTCCTATGATTATTTCTACCCTCCTAATTATATCTGCCTTTTTCTCTTCTCTAGCCTCTTTCTTAACTAAAATAATTTTAGTTAGATATGATAAATTGTTGCTGATAGATGTAAGAAGCATTAAACAGTACTTAATTATGACTATGAAAATAGTGAGACACTAAATGAGCTAAAGAAGACAAGTTCAGCACTTTTTAAAGGCTAGCTTTGGTTACTGATATAATTGTAGGATTAGAATATGGATTCTAACATTTCTATGTTTTCCATTTTATAATGTATTTATTTGTGATCTGGCTATGACTCAAGAGGTAGAACACATGGCTTAAACTCGAGGTCCCGAATTCAATTCCCAATACCGCATGGCTCTTGTAGCACTGCCAGGTACCTAGCTGGTTTGACCCCAGGCAAAACAGGTCACAAGCAACACTACATTGCAAACTCTGAGTGCAGAACTGTCAGGCACACATACTGAACTGATAATTGCCAGAAGTAATTCCTGGTTCCCTGAGCTCTCCTGAAGAAGAGGGGACTCTATATTAAAACTAGGCCTGGAGAGAGCACAGTAGTAGGTTGAGACATTTGCCTTGAACACACCTAACCTGGGTTCAATTCTTGGCACACATATGGTCCCTAGAGCCCTGCTGGAAGTGATTCCTGAGTACAGAGCCCAGGGGAAACCCTGCATGCCACTGAATATGGCTCCCCCAAACCAAGAAAATTAAAAATAAAACAAATAAAAATAGGGCAAGAGATATAGTGCAGTGGGTGACATACATATTGCAGCTGACCTAGGTTTAATTCCCATTATCTAACCCATATAATCTCCTGAGCACTGCTAGTAATGATATCTGAGAACAGAATCAAGAGCCAGCCCTAAGTACTGCTGAGTATGATCCAAACAACAACAACAAATAAAAAAAACAAATATATATTTGTAAGAATCATATTAGCCAATGCCAAGAGACAGGGATTGTTGGTATTTTACAATGTTGAATCATAGAGTTTATGTAAACTGTAGGCATAGAAAAAAATTCCATTATTGCTCTGAATTCTGAGAATAGTTGAGTGATCAAATTATTATAAAACAGATTAGTGAGAGAAGAAACTAATTCTGAAACTATATTCAGAAGAAACTATATTCTGAACTAAGTAATGAGCAAGTAATATCCTATGGTTTTAAGAAAAGATGAGATGAAAGATAGATGAAAGGACAATAACATAAGAAAAAGACCAGGTGCTCTGCCATTTTGTTTTCCCTCCCATAAACTTTTTAATTCTAAATATTCTAAATAGAAGAATTTTCATTCTTCTAGTAATTAAGAGAGTGATAGTTGTTTTTGTTTGTTTGTTTGTTTGTTTTTGTGAGCCATCAGAGCCTGTAGTAGCCTCAATTTAAAAGTGCACAATTTGGGACTGGAGAGATAGCATGGAAGTAAGGTGTTTGCCTTGCACGCAGAAGAACGGTGGTTCGAATCCCGGCATCCCATATGGTCCCCCAAGCCTGCTAGGAGCAATTTCTGAGCATAGAGCAGGAGTAACCCTGAGTGCTGCCGGGTGTGACCCAAAAACCAAACCCAAACAAAAAAAGTGCACAATTTTTGTTTTGGTTTTAGGCCACAACCAGCAGCGTTCAGGGGTCCTACCTGACTCTCAAGCAGAAAAGACTCCTGGAGGTCTTGAGGGACCATACGGTAAGCTAAGGATTAAACCCAGGTAAACCGAGTGTGAGGCAAATGCCCTACCGATTGTGCTATTGCTCAGGTCGCAAAAGTGCACAATTCAAAAAGGCTTATTTAGAATAATTTTGGGACATGAGGATGTATTAGAGAGTTTTCTAAACATAGGAAATTGAACTAATCAAAAGCTCTGGTTTCTAAGCTTTGAAATATATATATATATATATATATATATATATATATATATATATATATATATATATATATATATATATATATCCAGGAACCACCTTCTTAGCCCTTGACTAAGCGAGCAGGGAAAATAAAGAAGGCCTGTTTTTTAGAAGCACTGGATATCCATCAGAATAAATTTTGATTTAGTTTTAGGACTATCTTGTGACTCAGATGAACATTCTTTTTAAATTTTTTGATAATTTTGTAATTGTACCAAATGTTAAACTTTCCTCCCAAAACATCTTTACCTCAGATTTAAAATATGATGAAAATTTAACAAGATGTAAATTTTAACAGATACAATCTAATATCTTCTGTGAATTGTTGTCAACTAGCAAATGGAATAATCCAAAAATTTCTTGAAGAAAGAGTTTTTTTAGAAGACCTCTGAAATTTTTATTTTAGTTAGAGATAAATCCAAAGGCGAGATTTTGTAATGATAACTTAATATAATATTTATGGCTTTAATCTTAAAGGATGTTTATTTGCTCTAAAGTTCTGTAACTAACTATAACTTTAAACTAAACCTATTGCCAGATTTTATTCAGGAGAAATTCTAAGCCCAGAAGAAATTGTTGAACTATGTTTCATTCTGCAATCTAAAATCTACATACTGTATAAAATTAGATTCATATTGCTATGCTAATAGATTTAAAATTTTTGAATGGGGTTAGAAAAACAGTATTGTATAATTTTTAATAGCTTTTTGGTCTTTGAGATTACCCATTTTATGATGCTAATTACCTTACTGAAGAATAGTTATTTCAAAACTAATATTATTTAGACCAGCACAATGTAAAGGGAAGATGGTTGAGTTTACTTTTTTCTCTAGAGGAACTACTATTAGTTATGTGTCAAGTTAAATGACTTTTTTGGTGCAGTCTTCTCACACCTGCTACCTACCTCCTTACCTCCTTACTTACCTTCATTTCATTCCTCTCCCATTTATGCTCTATATTCCTTGCTCTCTTCTAATCTAATTATATCCTGCTTTTTATTGAAACATCTACCTTTATCTTCACTCCTTTAAGTTCTTCAAGCTAAGAAAGAAAAACTTTTAAGATTCATAATTTTACTTATACTCTGATATTTGATCAATAGAAAGCTTACAAAAAGATACATTTAATTTAGCAAAATTTAGAAGACTGTATATGAAAAAAACCAAGTCTTCATATTTCCTGACTTTCTCAATATCACTTAACAGATATATAATTTTAATTTTTCATATTTATTTTATTTGTATGTATATCTCATAAAGATTATACTTATGTATTCACATATGACTTTATTATACATATAAATATATTTGCATGAATATAAGATTAAATATATTTAAGTTAATAATTATTATATAGCCTTAAACTCTTTTTGTTTGTTGTTTGTTTTGGAGTTGTATTAGGCAGTGCTCGAAAGTTATTTCTGGCTTTGCACACAGAGGTCATTCCTGGCAATGCTCATCTGACTATATGGGATACCTGGGATGGCTGTGTGCAAAACTGGGTTGCTGTTCTATCACTCTGGCCACAGCTTTGAACTTTTTTTTAATCTAAAATTACATTTTTATATTTTTAGATAAATATAATATGGATTTCTTAGTTATATTTTCTGTTTAGAAAAGTTATGTTGTGCATTATTTTTCATTATTTTTTAAGAAAGAAAGGACCACCAGAAGTGTTCAGGGCTTACTTCTGGCTCTGTGCTCAGGAATTAATCCTGTTGGGATTCGGGGGACCACATGCAAGTCAAATGACTATACTACTTCTACCAACCCAATTTGCATTATCAAAAAGTGGAAAATGGGCCCGAATGGATAGCACAGCGGCGTTTGCCTTGCAAGCAGCCAATCCAGGACCAAAGGTGGTTGGTTCGAATCCCGGTGTCCCATATGGTCCCCCGTGCCTGTCAGGAGCTATTTCTGAGCAGACAGCCAGGAGTAACCCCTGAGCAACGCTGGGTGTGGCCCAAAAACCAAAAAAAAAAAAAAAAGTGGAAAATACAGGGAAGTATATGGAGAAAATAAATGGAATCTGTCTGCCATGGTGTATATATATATACCTGCTATGGCTGCTCAATAGTAAACTATGTCTAAGGAAGTTGTTGTCCAGCCTTAGGAAAAGAAGTTTCTAAGGCTCCTCCCCAAGTTTCCAAATGAACCTCTGAAATGTCACGAATAACAAAAACTGTCTTTAAAATGTTTGCTGATTATAATTATTTACTTGGCTTTTTTATTATCAATAATTGAATTCTAGAATAGTTTCAGTTTTAGACTAGGCAATTTAGAACCAAGAGTTTCTAGTGAAAAATAATCCACTTTGATATAGTAAATAATCTACCATATATTCTTATCATTGACCTTGACACAGAACTTTAAATTTCCAGAGGCTTTCTCACTTAGAACTTCATTAAGTGATTGAAGGTATAACCTCTATAGCTTCATAAAGAGGTCTTGTCACCAGAAATATCATTTCATTAAAGGGTTGACTGTTTGAACCAGCCAACTTCCAGGAGACTGAGTTTAATTGTGTGATGACTTCATCAATATGTGATGAGGACCTACAAAAACTCTCCTCAATAAAACTCTAGGTTTATGTTCTCTTAAAAAGTACAGAAACAGGGGCGGGGCGGTGGCGCTAAAGGTAAGGTGCCTGCCTTGCCTGCGCTAGCCTTGGATGGACCGCGGTTGGATCCCCTGGCGTCCCATATGGTCCTCCAAGCCAGGAGTGACTTCTGAGCGCATAGCCAGGAGTAACCCCTGAGTGTCACCGGGTGTGGCCCAAAAACCAAAAAAAAAAAAAAAAAAAAGTACAGAAACAAAATCATGTGTATTAAAGCATTTCTTTTATTTATAAGGTATTTCATAGAGTTTTCATATTATTTCTGCTATGACACCTCTGTAACTATTCATAATTATGCTTCCTATTAGTGTTACTGAAGACAATGAATATCAGTAGAGTTAGTTTTTAATTTTTTGATATTCTATAGCTTTGGTATCTGTATAAGTTACATATTATTATTTGTATTTGTATTCCTTTTTTATTTCTGAATTTACATATTGCCAGGACTTTCAAGTACTAACTATGTGTTATGAAATTTCTTTTATCATGTTATCTACACAGTTGTCATAGCAGAACTGTGTAATATAATGATGAAAACGGAGTTTAACAAATAGACAGATTACTAGCTAGTATATGATGAAAACCAATGCATTCTTTCCTTGCATTTCCTTGCATTCTTGCCCATATCCACTCACTTACTTGTTAGTACTCCCACAAATCAGGTTCTGGTTTCTATCAAATTACCAAAGGAGAAAAAGGAAGACAGAAAAACAGTATGATTGCCAATCGTTCCTTTTGGGTATTTGTTATTTTCCATGCTTATAATAGCAATAATATAATTTTTCAATAACATTACCTGTTTCTGTTCAAACTTTTAGAGGTTTATTTTTAAGAAACATTAACTTTTTTGCTACCAGAAACTTTTTCTTCAAAATATCACAATTACAATTGATTGCATTTATCATTAACTAATTGCAAAGATAATATTATAATTATCTCCTAATGTTAATGAGTTCCTCTAAAAAGGTCACTCCATTATTTACATATAGTAGACCATATTGAATAAAAACTCTGGGGATTAGGGTTAGAGATATAGTACAGTGAGTAGAACTCTTGCTTTTTATGTGGCTGACAAGGGTTTAATCCTCAAACTCCACCAGAGATGCTCCTTGAACACAGAGCCAGGAACAAGTCTTGAGCACTTCCAGGTCTGGCCTAACCCGTAACACCCAAAGAAAAAAATTTACCTTTGTTCTGAAGATTTATGCATGCTTAAATCTTTCAAAGTTGTCTTTTTTCTATGTCAATGTGTGTTCAAATGTACCAGTTTCAATGTATTTAGTGCAGCGGTTCTCAAATAGTTGGGCATAAAGAGGGGCATGTTTCACCTCAGCAAACACTGTCATAACAAACTATACCCCATGTTTATGTCTCTGTATGTTTCTGGAGCTGAGAGTTGCTGTGTCCTGCTTCAGACCCCGCTTCGAAAAGCTATGCATTGCAAAACGTGCTCATGGTAGCCATTAATTCAGACATCACCTCTGATTTAAAAAATCAGCTCAAATTATTTTATATATTTTTGTTTTGCAGGTTAAAGTTTTTTTTAAATAAAGATACTATTTACAGTCGCAAAGGGGGGCACGAAAAATGTTTTCTTCTTCCTAGGGGGGCATGACAAAAAGAGAAGCAATGATTTAGTATATATACACCTATACACCAATTCATCATACAGAATGCTGAGGAAAAGAACTACAAGATATTCAAGCAACTCACATCTATAATATGATATTTGATTTTGGGGGGGCAACAATGCATTTAAAATAATATTAAGACACTAATATTTCCCAGTCTAACAGTCTTCCTACTACAGCTATCAGATATGAAACCGGAATAAATGTTTTTTAATTTTAGGATGACATAGAAATCTATAGACATCTGTATCAACTCAGATAATTCAGTCTTACACACAAATAATTAACTTTCAAATACTGGCGATCTAGCACAACCAAATTTAATTAATGATAGAACATTTCATTGTGATTTGTCAAGATTTGGCTTGTTCCTTTTGAATTAATGCCTTTTTCTGTCATGGGAATTGTTAAGATGTATATACTAAGATATTTGCAACCACTATTTATTGCAGCACTCAATACAATAACTAAGAGTTGAAATCAACCTAGATGCCCCCAAACAGATGAGTAGATCATGATGATGTGGTACATATATACAATGGAATATGACATAGCATTCAAGAATCATGCAATCATGCAAAACATTGCACATGTTAATAGTCATTCCTGTGAAATACGCAATTGTGTACAACTGTGAACTAATTGAAAAAATATATTAACCTCTTCTCCCAGTTTTTGTCATAGAACTCATAAATGCTTATTTTCTAAGTGATAGGAGCATTCAGAGCATCAATTGTTCTAAAAGAATTTGAGTTCCTGACATAGAGCTCTTATGAAAGTGGAATTTCTATGTAACATCATAGTGTTTCATTCTAAGAGCATATTCCTGGATGGATTCAAGATGTGGATGCTCATTAAAAATACCAAGATGAACTGAAGCTTGGTAATTTTTAGCCCCTACTCCTGTCCTCTAGAGAGGGGAATAGGACTGGAAACAGAGCTAGTCACTGATTGTGCCTATGTGATGAAGCCTCCACATAAATCTTAAAAGTTATAGGAAATTATAAGAGTTGATAGGTTGATGGGGCCGGAGTGATGGTGCAAGCAGTAGGGCGTTTGCCTTGCATGTGCTACCCTAGGACAGACCTTGGTTCAATCCCCCGGCATCCCATATGGTTCCTCAAGCCAGGAGAAGTTTCTGAGCACATGGTCAGAAGTGACCCCTGAGCGTCACCAGGTATGGTCCAAAAAGCAAAGGAAAAAAAACTTGATAAGCCCAGAAAGAACAGGGAAGTTCTGTGCTCCTCCCTATATATGCCTTCATCAGGATGTTTGTATACTTTATCATATCTTTTTGTGATGTTCTGATAAAAACATTGTATTTCTTAGTTATCTATGGAGCTCTAATAAATCAATTATATGTAAATTGAGTTCACTGGACATGAAAGAATAGCAAAATGCTTTATAACACCTACCTCCTAAGCATATGATTATGAATTCAAATTCCTGGTATCCAATATGCATCAAGAATAATCCTGGAAATTTAGCTGTCTGTGATTGCCAGTACCACAAGTGATTTAAAGTCCTAGAGAGTGAGTACAACCTCAGTAAACACTGTAAAAACAATGCAACCTTATGTACAACCACCATGGCTAAAAATGTGCAAGTACTAGACACAAATGTGCACAACCCTTGGTGTTGGCTATATTACCACCAACAATAATAATGAAGGAAGTAGGGAGAGAATTAAAAAAATTAACAACTTATGCAGTGAAACTAGCACAGGGAAACCAGTGCAATGAAGGTTCTTGAGAAATTCTGTTTTATAGGTAGTGAACAAGAAGTACAGGTGACAACCACAAAGACAATATACTAAAAATATGTCAAAGTTAAAATCAGCATAATTGGGTAGTGATATATTAGAGGTAGGAGGAAAATATCCTTGAATTTGATCAGATATTAGAGTTCCATTTAGGGTTTTTTTTTTGGTTTTTCGGGTTACTCCTGGCTAAGCACTCAGAAATTGTCCCTGGTTTGGGGGTACCATATCGGACGCTGGGGGATCGAACCACGGTCCTTCCTTGGCTAGCGCTTGCAAGGCAGACACCTTACCTCTAGCGCCACCTCGCCGGCCCCTCCATTTAGTTTTTAATGTCTGAAGTCACTGGGCGACTTTCAACTTTTATAAAAACATTTAGAAAAATACTTCATTTAGTAAACATATACAGGTTTTGCAAGTATCTTCTTCAGATATTCCAAGACTGTTCCTTATCCAATATGATACCTGAGTAATCTTTAAGTGTTTTCATTATGTATTTATTTCTGTTCATATTTCATAGAACTATTATTTTTTTACCATTATTAGGTTCTCAAGATTTGATATACAATTATTTTTAATACTAATTAACTTTATTCCTCACATACTGTGCTTAGCAAACTCTTCAAATTCTCCTGGAAAAAAAGGCATACTTGTCACATGCATTTGATTGCTTGACACATTTCCTCCTACTGCTGGTAATTACATTGAGTTGTCTGTCAAAGAGAATATTTTCTCCTCCATATTTCTCCATCTTAAATGTTCACAGTTAAAAAGCTAAAGCCTCTAGTATACAGTATATATCTCAATTGTTTATACCCTTATATTTTAGAAAGACTTATGCTAATTATGTAGGAACAAGGCCACAATGAGAATTCACAGCAGTTTAACCAAAGCATTTTTTATTAACCAAAGCATTTTTAAGGAGAAAGCCTCCTTTGAGACAGCTTCATCCAAACCAGACACAAGATGCCATCCTCCATGTCAAATGTAGAAACAACAACTGTGTGATAGTGATCTCTGGTCATCCTAATCTCATGTCTTGAACTCTATGTCTCACCAGAAACCTCTGTCTCACTGGCATCTTGATCTTAGGTCTTGGATATCATTGCCTTATGTCACATCAGAAACCTCCTGATTAGTGAATGCTAGATAGGTACTAATGTGTTGCCTTACTTACTCACTTAATTCAGAGTTCACATACTTTTGAGTGCATACTTGGTTTCTATTTGAGTCAGGTGTTCAAAATCAAAGATGAATAATTGATTACTATGAAGAAACAATCAAATACAAAAGGTAATAGAGGTGTTTTTTTATTTTTATTGAGACCAATATGAATTACAAGTCTCTTCAGTTATATTTAAGATACATAGTGAGAGTGAATTAGGGCAATTCTCACCACCTCCCTTTGCCCCTGTTCCCAGCCTGCATCTCATACCTCTATGCTTAGCCCCCTGGACTGCTAGTGTAATAGGTCCCTTTTGTGTATAGCTTGCTGTAGTTTGGGTCTTTTGATTTTATTGTTATTAGCTTTGAGTTGGGTATTTAAGTCTGATCATTTTTTTTTTATTTTTACTCAATGCTCATGAGACTGCTTTGCCCAGGTACCATCCATTTTTTTCTCTTAGTCTGTAGGAAGACCTAGAAATATGAAGCAAAACAAGACAATTCATGTTCTATGGTTCTGAATAATAATAATAAAAAAAAGCCCTCTATCACCTTCTGTACTAGACTGTGTTTCTTCATAGAATGTGGTAGAGGTTTTAATAGAGAATCTTGATACCAAAGAACTGAAACCAGCTTAGGGAGGCAAGTCTTATACTTTCTGAAGTTGTAATACTGTTCTTCTGTTTCATGAAGATTAATAGTGCTATCATCAGACATAGAACAGAAATTTTAGGAACAGGGAAAGTAAGATGACTCTCAGGTCATATATGTGTGATGTGTATTAGGCACAAAGTTAATTATCTTTTTACATTATATGGAACCCACAAGATTTTTAATGAAGCGTTAGAGAAACCCAAATTCCTGATAACAAGTGTTTTTATCTCTAAATGAAGCTAGATAGATTCAGGATTTTTACCTTTCAAGCATTATAACAAAAATATGTTGTAACTCTGGTCTTTCTTTACCAGAATAGTCCTTTCAATATCCTGTGATGAAGAAATAAAAATTAGACAAAATCCAGCTCAGTCCATGAACACAGAGAACATTGGGAAAGACTGCAGGCCATAGCATCTTTGATCATCAGTGTGACCCAAA